>NW_023339651.1:20884836-20885413 GCF_004916995.1 Morone saxatilis | reverse complement strand
TCATTCCTAGGTCATCATATACAGACATTGGGAATGAGACCCAACTATCTTTCTCTTTCTTTCCTTTTCTATCTTTGTTCACTCTTAACCGTTGCGGCTCTCTGCCTGTTAAGACAGCTTTGAGCAGGTAGCCCTGTTGGAATGGAGAAGCAAATCCCCACCATGCTGGCCTTGTGATCCACATGTGTACAGAAAACCAACTTTTGTCCTGTTGTCTCCCTTCAGGCTTCTACCTGATCTCTCCATCCGAGTTTGAACGCTTCTCTCTGTCCACCTGCCATGTGGTGGAGCCTCGCTGTCTGGTCGAGGTTCCCCTCCATTCAGGCTCGTCCAACCAACACAGGCCAAAGCACGACAGAACGTCCTCCACTCATAGGTAACCACACTCCCACTTTCTATATTTTACTCTGGCAACTCATAATTTCTTTCTGTACTCATTTGTCTTCTCTGTCCCTCTAGAAACGCCCGACAAGACAGTGAGGATGCAGGTAAACATCTCGGAGAGCTCTAAATCCAAAAAACAGCGTCATACTTAAACATGCATGTGCCATTGGCTGAGAGAACACTACACGTCCAG
>NW_023339651.1:20884168-20884739 GCF_004916995.1 Morone saxatilis | reverse complement strand
ACACACACACACACACCTTGTTTGTGGCTGACCGTACTGACTTGTCCTCCGCCTACTGCCTGTGTGTTCCAGAAAGTGCAGCTAGACGTGTTATGGAGCATGCTTTGCTGAATGACGAGAGTGAGTACTGGAGAGAGAGAGCGTATTCAAACTGTAAAGCAGAAAATTCATGTTATTGCATCTGAACCCTTAAAGTGTTGCTTGAGCTGTAATAGCCCCATGTGCTGCCTCTTCTAACTGGTATGTCAGCATTCTGCTCCCATTGTCATCAGTCACACCTCCATCAGCAGGTTGTTGTTCCAAACATCATCCCATCGCATGGTTTCAGTCCCAGCAGGCTGTATCCTAATGTGGCTGCTACAGGTCTCATATAAACATATGAACACTGTTTAGTTACAGTCATGTTCTGTTTTCTTGCAGAAGTTCTTCAGGAGATCCAGAAGTCACTAGAAGGAGACCAGACGTAAGTACCAGCCCCTGATGATTCAATCTGAGGGCTGTTCTTTTCTAAAAGCAAATGTAAGGGAAGTATTTTATGATGATGTAAATCCAGTCCTAACCAGTTCCCCTG
>NW_023339651.1:20878865-20884151 GCF_004916995.1 Morone saxatilis | reverse complement strand
TTTAGGAGGATCTATTGTCAGAATGGAATATAATGTTCATAGGTATGTTTTCATAGTGTGAATATACCTCAGTATAAGAGTAGTTGTGTTTTTGTTATGTTAGAATGAGATTTTATCTACAGACGGCTTCCATGGAGTCCCCCATGTTGAACCACCATGTTTCTACAGTAACCCAGAACACGTGTTTTGTGTGGTTTGCAGCCACCGTAGTTTCGTAGGCGAGTGGTATTTAATAGGATGCAGTCTGCCACTTCACCGCTACATCTACTAAATCCTACACGCTGGTCCTTTCAGCATTTATTTTCCTAAACTTTGGCTGACACGAGGCATCCATGTTTGTTTGCTTTATTAGGCCCTTTTTAAGGCCATGTCAGATATATTCCCAGGTGTGATTAGGGCTTTGATTCTGATGTGAACATGGCATTAAGTTCACAAAAATGTTTTATTTCATTTCTACTCTAATCTAAAGGCAACCATGGAAAGTGTCCAGTCGCCTTTAAAGCATTGACTAGTCATGTTAATCGGAACTATTGTCTTTTTGCCACAGGTCATTCCTGGAGAATAATGTGAAGAGTGCTGTAGCTTGAAAGGTATCTCTGGACAGTTGAGGTGAGACTAAGGACACATTTTTACCTTTGTTACTAAAAACTGCTTTTGTCATCACTGTGTAGTCAACGTAGTGTCAGACTCGTTTGTTTGTTAATGGTGTCTTTCTGTTGTCTGTCCTCAGAGTGAACTGACACAACGATGTGTATGAAGCGTACTGCAGTCCCGTAGCAGCACTCGCCTCCTGCTCGGCTGACAACAACCACTACTGACCCCTGACCCCTCGCCTCAGTGACTGACCTCCCCACTCTCAGTTCACAACGGCCCCCTTATAGAGAGACACTAAAGGGCTCTTGGCAGTAGTGCTTCTGAGCACCACCAGGCTGTTTGAAGGCTCACTAAACGGTGCAGACAGAGGGTGAAGGAAGACACACCACCTGTGCCTAAAGACCACATGCTGTACACAGATCATCAGGGCATGGTCACAACCATTTAACCCAAAGCTACATGAAGCACATTCCTGACATGTGACCAATGCCATAATTCATTACACCAAGATCAACGCCAGCATCTCAAAATCTGCCATAGATACCACTTGTTGAGGCTGTTTAACTTCAACCACGCCCACTTCATTCTGGAAGCCTTTATCACCACCAGCCTTTTCACATGGATTCTGCCAGTGGAAACGGTTCGTCCAATCAACACTCTGCTGTGCAATCTCACCGGCCTTCATCTCCCTGCATGGGACACACAGCTGGAAGGATTTGGGGGGTGATTTGAATAATGTTGATGAAAATATTTTGTAGCCTAAATTTTATGTCATTTGTGCCAGATTTTTAAAAAAAAAATTTAATTTTATTTAAAGAAACCTCAGACTTTACTGCGGAAGCCCATTTCTGCAAAGATTAAAAACAAATAGATAAAAAGTTAGGAATGATAAAAAGAATTAAAAAACTTCATGGTAAGACAAAATTATGTGATACTAAATCAAAACTAGATTATAATATATGATAAGATAAAATTGAGATTTTGGTGGTTTTTGTTTTGTTTCTTTGACCCAACTCAAAATTATGAGATAGTATTAAATAACTACATTTGGACTTTCTCATAATTTTGACTTTTACTAGTTTCATTTTTAATTTTATTTTTAAAATAAGTCTTTTTTGTTTTTGTTTTTTTTGTTTTACAAATTTCAAATCAGAATTTTTTGTGAATCACATAATTTTGACTTTTGATCTCGAAAAGTTAAATTTTTTTATCTTACTTGCGAAGTCAAAACTGACTAAGCATGAATATTTTTATTTTTGTCATTCCTTAAAGTTTTTGTTTTTTCATTTTTTGCGTAAATGAGCTTCCATACTATTCATACTATCAAGGGAAAATATTGTCAGTGATGCTCTAGAAGAGAGAAAAAAAAGTTGTTTTATGTATGTTAAACCACACTGACTTTTTTTTTTAATGTTTCAGTCCACATTTACTAAATTAGTAATAGCATTACAATCTGTATACTGCTAACACCCTGTGCCCTGTCCCTCCCGTCCACTCTGTAACTTTGTAAACGGCCATAGGTACTTCTCCACTACTGCGGAGCTCGCGATGCTGTACTTTTTTGGGGGGAACAGCTTTCTATGGGGTCTGGTTTTTAATTATTTTTATGTAAACCATTTTTTATGCCAGCGATGAATAATGTAATTTAGGAATGTAATTGTAAGCTATTGTAGTGAAATGTTTTTAATATATACAGTATGTATGTGACTCAGTCTGTACCTGTGGGCCTGTTGTAACGGGGTTGGCTGCTATTTAGATCGTACAAGGAAATATTTTGGTACTGTGTCTCAGAATGCTGGGTATTTTAGTGTCAGCCTAGAATATATTTTTGTAGTGAACTGATTAAGAACCCTAATTTTTTTTTTTTTGATTTGTAACTTCACACTACAATTGTGTAATTATTATTACATGTTTTTTCCCAAGAATGAATGTGTCTGTATTTATTTTCTCAGACGCCTAACATTTTCCACAGCATTCCACGTCATACTGCAAAGAAATCCTGCACAGTGAATGAATGTTGTTTCAGAGTCTCTGTATGCTCCACTGAAACTTAAAAAAAGCCATAACATTTAGATTCCCAACCCGTCATTTTGGCCTGTCTGATTATATTCCAAAACTCGGTGCTCTTTTTCAATTTCTGGTTTCTTTGAAAAGCCCAGCTATAATCTTGGTCTTTGTGAGCCGCAGAGGCTGGGCCATCTCTGGTGAAGTGGATAAAAGAGGGATCAGTTGTCATACATGCACAGCCAAGAGTTTTGATCATCCATTATAGAATGAGGCGCTTTGTCTGCTAATTGCCTCGAGCCACGGTGGCTTCGCTGCAACCTGAGCTCTCGAAGGACCTGGCTGAGGCCAGACCAGCTAACAACAGCAGCTCTGTTAGAGGATGACCCTGCAAGACGAGTCCTTGTCATGTGCAACCTGAAGACGTTAAATGAGCGAGAAAATGGTGCCTTTTTGTATTAAGCTTAACCTGTTGTTATGGAGTTGCCTTCCCCCATTACATATTCAGGTCATAGCTCAGAGAACATTGCTTCATATACACTAATTCAGAAATCACCAACTCCCTCTTTATCCGATCCCTGACTGTAAGACAAGAATAGACAAGAAATATTCTATTCCTATTGCCAACCCATGAACTTTTTTCTTTTTTTCTTTTACTTTATCTGACAAGATCTAATGTGTACTCACTTTTATTGTTTAAGCCCTGTTCATTTACATTTATGTAAATAATATAGTTTTGGATAACTGTACTTTGCTGACCAGGGTCAAGGGATGGTAAAATCTGTTATTTTGCATTTGCTTTCAATCAACAACTATTTTAAAAACACAAGAAAATTCAATTACATAAAATTTTATTTGTATAGCTCCAATCTCAGTTAGTTTCACCTCCCCAGGACACTCTTTCAAATCAGACGCACGCGTCCTAGACCCGAACCCTCTACCTACACATTATTTACAGAGACCCCAACAGTACCCACCATCGACAGCACTCGTGCGACATTGTCGGTAGAGAGAGAACGGCATAGATGAGACAAAGGTGCACAGCAACACAATAGCAACAACTATACTCAGTGACGAACACCGTGACTGATGATGATCCAAAGGAAGAGTGAACCAAAAGTCAAAGCACTCTAGGCTTCCATAGGTCCATCATTCCTTAAACTGGCTTATGCTCTGGACGACAGCCAGCGGTTAGCGCGGGTTACTTAAAAACGTGGTACCCAATCGAAATACCTCTGTTCACAAAAAACTGTAGTCCAGTAACCCTAAATACCAGGTACCCATCACATACTTAACATAATGCTTAGATTCTTATTACTTTCCTCGAAACACCATTCATGCACAGAACAGAAGACAACTGAACAATGCGTAGGCCAGTAACACTTTAATAAGAAACCATAAAGACGGAAAGATTCTTTAGCCATCAAATGATTCCTCCTTGTCGCCCTGACGTTCTTAAAAGAAAACACGTTTTAAACATTGCTCAAAATCCCTGCTACAATAAGTCCACACACCTTTTTACTAAACATCGCTAACCTCGTCAATCTGGAGCACCAACCAGCCAACACAAGAAGCAAAGTGTGTCACCTGTCCTAAAATACCTCTCATGGCCCTTGTCTGTGACGATACTTGACCCTCATTTAGCGCAAACCTGCAAGTCCTACTCACGCACTTCCCACAGGCCCGCGCACTGACAGATCCGTTTCCCCAGAGGAAAACAAACAGGATACACCCCTCGAGGAGCCCTTCTTCTCTCTTCTTCTGCCCTCTCTTCTCCTCCATTCTCTCCTTCTCCATCCAGCCACCGTTTTGTTGATCACTCCACAGCAGCCACCTCTCACCCTTTCCCGTCCCAAGTATGCCTCACCAGCCCCTCGGCCATCACTGACACCGGCAGCCAGAGCGATCGACTGCCCAGGCACGGGCTGCTATTATCGTCGCAGGCAACTTTTTACGTTTGGCTGTGCCGGGGCGGAGCGTTCTGTTGCTCGCCGCTCACCTTCTGTCAACCGGTGCGCATTGTGTGTATCCGCATAAACCGCGACACACACTTCTGTTAGGCCTGCTGTGGATTCCGCACCTGGTGGCAGCTGTGGGGCCCGTTGCTGTATCACATGCGTTTAGATGGCGTGCGAGTCACGTCTCACGTTGTAGTATTTTCCTTCACCTTGCTCCTCTTGCCAGCCCGGGGTGACGCAAAGCTTGCTGTACAGTGAACCAAGCTTCTTGAGGACAGGTCGGAGCATCGGGTTGCAGCCCACCAGCCATGCCTCGGGTTTCACCCGCGCCTGAGAGCCAGCCTGGAACGCCATACTTCAACCAGCTGAACAGACGCTCCCGCACTGACTCTACACCCGAAGGGCCATCACAGGCTACTACCAGCAATCAAAACACTTTAGGCGGTGGATCTAAAGACAGCCTTCTCACCATGGCAGTTCTCGAGATTTTATGCGGCTGCAAGCATAACTGACAGATGTGTTCTTCTGTTACCGACCACAAGGGCAAAATCGAGCATCATCTCTTCATTCGCACCACCCTCACAGCCGGCAAACAATTATCAGCACTTTGCATGAACATCTTGTTGTGCTTTTCCTGTTCCACTAAAATGGTCAAGTTCCTTACCTGTTGGGAGTTTGTCTTGCGATGAGAATGCGATATTCGGCGGCAGCCCTTGGCCAACTTACGCAA
>NW_023339651.1:20878715-20878840 GCF_004916995.1 Morone saxatilis | reverse complement strand
CAACAACTATACTAGTAGAAGTGATGATGATGATCAAAGTAAAGTGAAAGTCAGCACTTAGGCCTCCATAGTCATTTCTTAAATGTTATTTCCTGGAGAAGCAGGGTTAGGAGGGTTACTTTAAA
>NW_023339651.1:20875819-20878690 GCF_004916995.1 Morone saxatilis | reverse complement strand
AAATGTAGTCAGTAACCTAATACAAGTACCACAATATTAAAGTAATGTAATTTTATTACTTTCCTCAACACCAATTATGCAAAGAAAAAGACAACTGAACAATGTAACCTTTGAATAGAAAATAAAAACGGAAAGATTTTTAGCATCAAAATGTGTCCTCTGCTCTGTATTTTAAAAGAAAACATTTTAAAAATTGTAAATCCTGCTAAATAATCCAAATTTTTACTAAATGTAACTGTAATCTGAGCACAAAGCCAACACAAGAAGAAATGTGTCACTGTCTAAATACTTATGGCCTGTTGTGAGATATTGACTATTTAGAAATGAGTCCAGTCCAGCATTCCAGCACGCACTGACAGAATCCCTTTCCCAGAGGAAAAAAAACAGATAATGAACCCCTTTTCTCTCTTCTCTCTGCCTCTCCCTCTCTCCTCCATCAGCACCTTTTGTTGATCACTCCAAGCAGCACCTCTCACCTTTCCTCCCAAGTATTCACCAGCTGGCCATATGAACGGCAGCAGAGCTGTATGACCTGCCAGGCAGGGCTGTATTATTCAGAAGGCACTTTTTGTTTGTGTGCGCGTGCGTTTTTGCTCGCCAGCTCACCTTTGTCAACCGGGGCATTGTGTGTATGCATAAACCACACACACTTCTGTTAGGTGTGTATTGCACTGGTGGCAGTGTGCCTTGCTGTATAATGTTAGTGGGTGGGATATTAGTGTGTAATTTTCCTTCACTTCTCCTCTTGAGCGTGGGTGCACGTTTGTATCAGTGACACCAGCTCTTGAGGACAAGTCGGAGCACTTTGCAGCCCCCCAGCCATGCCTGGGTTTCACCTGAGAAGCCTGGTAAGCTATATTACACTGAAAGAGCTCTCACTGCTCTACCCCCAGGGCATACAGGCTATACAACTACATTTAGGTGGATCTAAAGATAGCCTTTCACTGCAGTTTAGATTTATCCTGCAGATAATAGCTGTTGTTTTCTGTTACAAAAGGAAAATGAGAGTCATTTTCATCCACTACGGGAAAGATTATAGCCACTTTGCATGAATTTGTTGTGCTTTTCCTTGTTTCACTATGTCAATTTTACTGTTGAGTTTGTCTTGATGGAGATGCATTGCAGCCTTCCAACTTAGCAATGACTGTTAGATAAAGAATCAAGTCAGTTGTGGATAAACTAGGTTTGACCTGGGTGTCTTTAGCCTCAGAACAAGGATCAAGGACTTAAAGTGAAACCTGGTATAAATGCTGATGGATTGAGCCAAGGACCTGGTTTCACAGAGTTTGACAGATGCGTTTCTCAATTTACAGACTGGAATTGTTCATTTTAGTGAGTGGCTAACTTACGTGTGACATTGATAGATTAAAAATGTTCTCATGTTTGACTGCTAAAACATGCACGTATTGCAATTTTCCAGGTCAATATGATCTCAAATGACAAAATAAATAAATGAATACATACAGTTTTGTTATACTCTAGGTAATTTCAACTCTGAAGAATTCATAGCAATGTCACCAGTCAAGTCCCAAGGTAGAACAAATGCAACGAAGCAGAGGGCAAAAAAAGGAAAGCAACAAAAAGATATGAGACAGAATGGTTCCAAAGCATCCCAGCCTCCCTCTAAAGAGTCTAATGGAAAACGAAAAGGTAAAGGGAATTCACCAACTCTGGACGATGGAAAGACAGATGTACTGAAGAGTAATAGAAGGAATAAAGCAGATCAAAGTAAAAACAGAGGTACAGAACAAAAGGGACCACAGAAACAAGCGGGGAGCACATTAGGAAATGGGACAACTGCAAATAGTAGCTCACAATCTCAATATGGAAAAGATGGTAAGATTACAGGGGGCATAAACAAGACTACTAAACTCAAACCCTTACCAAAAGCACCCCCAACCATGCATGGGAAGATCAAAAACAAGCTCCCCACCAAGCCTGAAAACGAGAGACATGACACTGTGACAGAGAGTGAGGAGGAGGAATCAGAGAACAATGCAGGAAGTTCAGTGAAGGCGACGGAAGAGGAAACCAGTAGCGATGAGAAGGAGGAGGAGCAGGACAGTAACGAAGAGCCAGTTGAGACGCAGGGGAGTGAGGAGAGCAGTGAGGAGGAGGCTGAGGTATACGATACCCAAAGAGATACAGAACACACAGCAAACGAGGAATCAGACAAAGAGCTTTCAGACGAAGTCAAATCCAGGAGTGACTCTGAGGTCAAATCAGTCGCATCCAGTGAGGAAGAAGAAAACCATAAGGAAGTGGATGCAGTCATCAGTGATGGGAGTGAAGACAAGGACATAACCCAGGAGGACATGTCTGAAAAGCCAACTGCTGATAAAGCCTGCAGACAACACAGACAGACGCCACGTCTCTCGAAGCCTGCGCAAGAGTCGAAATACAAGATGTTCAAGAAAACAAAGGCGGAGAAGGCTGAGAAACAGAGGGCCAAAGCTGAGAAGCAAAGGTTAGAAAAGGAAGCCAAACAAAAAGCCAAGAAAGAAAAAAAGAACAAAAAGAAGCCACAAAAAGAAGACAAAACTAGTTCTGCAACAGATGAGATTCAACCACCAAAAGGTCTTTCCCTCAACAAGGCTGACATAGCAAAAGGTAAGACCAAATTATCAGACAAAACAAAAAATATTAATGAGAAGGATGCTCCTGTAGAAGCTGATTCAGGTGAGGAGGAGGAGGGGGAGGGGGAGGAGGAGGAAGGGCTCATCAATCAGTGGAGAAAAATGGTAATATTCAGAAAAGAAAGTCTCTGTATATTTGTGGTCCAGCTGTGTGTGTGAGTGTGTGTGTGTGAGTGTGAGTGTGTGTGTGTGTGAGTGTGTGTGTGTGTGGTGTGTGTGTGTGTGTGTGTGAGAG
>NW_023339651.1:20865862-20875719 GCF_004916995.1 Morone saxatilis | reverse complement strand
GGAGGAGGAGGAAGAGGGGGAGGGGGAGGCTGAACCAACACTGACTAAAGCCATCAAAGGCCAAAACAGAATTATGCTTCTCAAAGCCAAAGGTAAAGACCTCAAAGCCATTCTGGAGCCTGAGGAGCAGCAGGAACCAGGAAACATCATCAAAGGGCAGCCACAGAGGTTGCTCTTGGGGAAGGTCAAAATGACATCTCTCAGACACAAAGCAAATAAGATGTTAGCACAACCCAACGTGGAAACATCAGAGGGTGAGGCCCTTGATGGGGGGTCCAGCAAACCCAAGGAACGTTTGATAGCACGTAGAAAAAGTATGACCACTCTTCGCCGAGTGTCTGGTTGGATTCAGAAGAAAATGCCAAGGGGATTAAACTTGAGAAAGAAGCTTTCTGCTTGGACTAAAGCTATCGGGGTTTCCCACTGGCTCTCCCTTCGGGCGATAAAGCAGAAACAAGGACAAAAAAAAAACAAGGGCAATATCCTCAAACACAGGATGGCCATGAGAGTTGCCAGTAAAACTAACCTGGCCAGTAAGAAAAGTAGGAGCTCCTCTGAGGATAAAATGGCTAAAGACAAAGCCTGCCTACAGGAAAAGGCAGGGGACGGAAGGGAAGAAGTGTCTCCAGCTGGGGAGAAAGAGGTAGAGGCCAAATACGCTGTGGTACTTCCCAGGATGAACAAACTTGGCAAGGCAAAGACAATTGAGGTGCCCCAGGCACCTTCTGCTCCATCAAGTACAACAATAGGAGAACCCACTGCATCAGATCCCAAACCCCCAAAACCAGGGGCCAGGCTTGTGCTCCCTGTCAAACCAGATCTCAGCCTCCTGAAGTCTATCAAGAAGCCTTTGCTAGGAAGGTTAACATCAGGTGGAGATGTGGCAGAGAGGAGCCCTGGGTCCAGTGGTACACCAGAAGGATCATCCAACACGGAGGATGGAAACAGGAGAGCTGCCCTAGACAATCAAGTTGATGTCAGTGTGCTACATGCTGCAAGGGGGAAACTGGACCCCTCCCAGATTAAACTGGCAAAGATGTCCTTGCAAGGAGGAACAATAAGTGATAGACCAAGTCGGGCCAAGGAACCAGACCCAGAGAGAGAGGTTGGGATACCCAGGTCGACCACTCAGCCCTTTCCAAATGGGGAGGCAAGTACAGTGACGTCAGGTGTCCGGTCCCTGTATGAAGAAGAGGCAGACAAGGAAGTGGCCCAGCTGATGGGTGAGGGGGGTATATATACTAATGCCCAACCACAGATGCACTGGGCTGGGAACCCACGGATGAGTGGAGACCCTCAGGTATGTGCTACATTTTTGGTGGTAGACACAAAATTATAGTATAAAACAGCATTCTGTCAGTTTTAATGAGAATAAAGAGTCCCTCTGTTGTTTCTGCGAGTGCCCAAATGTTGTTGAATTAGTGTGATGATTATTAAGGTCAATCATCTTTGCTGTGTGGGGTTCAGGACTGGCTGCGTGCTGAGAACCTGTTGCCCCACCAGACGGTGGAGAAGCTAACCAAGTGGACAGTCTATGATGATGGGGGCCAGGCCAGAACTGTTCCTGCCCACAATGGCAGAGGGCCCTGGGAATCAGAGGACCCCACCCAGGAGATGCTAGAGAGTCGACTAGTCAGCACACAGGTGCATACTGCATTATTTTCTTTTATCTATGCTCTTCTTTCAATTAGTTGAGTCTCTGGGGACCATGAAAGCAAATTTCTTGGGACTCTCTCTTTAGAAGTTGCCATTTTTGCCTGAGGGTGGTACTAGGGAAAAGTGTTCAAAATTAAAAGGTATTGTCCTTCCATTTTGGGTGTGCTAAGTACTTCATGGCAAGTAGATGAATTTGAGTCAA
This sequence comes from Morone saxatilis, assembly GCF_004916995.1. NCBI lineage: Eukaryota > Metazoa > Chordata > Actinopteri > Moronidae > Morone > Morone saxatilis. The sequence goes on along the minus strand of NW_023339651.1, from coordinate 20,873,861 downwards.
TTAGTAATTTTCCGCCAACATTCCTCTATCGCCTTCTTTTAAGCAACAGTATTGCTTTTTGCTATTATATTTTTTATATTTTTCATAGCTCTCCATTATGTCTCTGTCTTTAGTGAAGTAGGTGGCACCCGATTGATACATTTTGTGTGGAATAACACTCAAATGAAGCGCCACTATCCCCCTTTTATGGGAACATGCAGAGCCTCATAAAGAAAACTTTGGTTAACAAAGAAAGTTGATAACCACCATCATCAAATCCATTATCTCTGATTGTGGTTTTAGGTTTTATTGAGCCAGCTAAGCCAAAGTAATGCTATATCTAACTGGCTTCGTAGTACACCCTTCTTCTTGACCAGTCATGACTGACAGAACTGCCAGCTGCCACTGTATGTACCTGGAACTTGCGTTTAGTGTCAGCTCCTGAGAAGTGCCCAAATATAGTTCCAGGAACACCAAAGTATGGATGTTGCTACAACTGGTATGGCTCAGTATTTATGGCCATTTTTGTTATTTCTACTATATTCTATTTCTACTGTGTCAAGTAGCATTTTCCTCTAGACCATATTAATCCCAAAGCGACAAACATTACCTTAAATTTAGATAAGTTAAGTCTGATGGCTAAAGGCTGGAGTGTTAGCGTATCAGTTCTACTTCATCACTTATAGCCGGTGTGCACACAAGACAATAGGACATAAAGGACTTGCTGCTGGTTTATTTATTTCCCGATCCAGATACAATAGGGCATACAACACACCACAGCACACTGCTATGAGATTGCAGTATATCAGCTAACACACTGCTCCACTGCTGCAAGTGGATTGGTTACCTGCTGTGGAACGGTCATGAGTGGAGTGGAGCATTAGCAGTGGGGAAGTGCAGAAACAAAACACAGGGGCTCCTGCAAAGGCTCATTGACTTTTTGGAAAAACAAATTTAATTCAATGTTAGCCAGACTCGAGGATGGCTGTGGAGAGAAGGTAGGGGCAAAGTAGTCTGAAGTTCATGGTCCTGACTAGAGGGATCCTTTAATTTTGACTTGTGTCCTCATATGCTGGTGCTCCGCTCATGTCTCTGCCTTTTACAGGTGGTGATGCCTGGCAGCAAAAGAGCTGTAGAGGTCGATGAGGTGGAGGATCTGTCCCAGCTGGAGTGAGCTCACATACACACACACACACACACACACCACACAGTACAGTATAAATATGCTTTTTTAACCTGTTTGTCTAATGTTCTTAGAGAGGTGTGTGAGAGCTCTGTGCTTCTGAATCTGAAGAAGAGATTCCACCGTGACTGTATTTATGTAAGTTTCATTACTGACATCATACTATCTGCATTTATAGCAGGTAAAATGTTCAGTCTTTGGGTGAAATAATTCCATGTTGCAACTGTAATTTTATGTAAATAGAGGCCCAGTGAGCATTTTTCAGACATAAAGACGTCACCAGACAATACCTGACTGCATCAGATGAGAAGTCGCTGTTGGAAACTCTTTGGAAAAGAGGAGGCACTTTCAAAAAATACTTGGCAGGTGATTGAATGAACAATCTGTTAAAATAGTATAGCTGCAGTAGGAAACTTTCACTATATCCTGACAGCAGTACATAAAAAAAAATCAGGTTCCTCTTGTTCTATTGCATTAAGAGAATCCACCAGGACAAAAACAACCAATCAGAGCCGAGGAAGGTATAAAGACGCTTTGAGTTGGGGGCTTGAAGATAGTTGATTGTGGAGTCTCATTTCCAGAGTACCAAAGCGTCTGTATTTGACACCCTGGGAATGAGACTTAAAAATCAACTATCTTTCTCTGCTCTGATTGGTTGTTTTTGTTCAGGCCCGGTGGATTCTTGTAAATGCCATTAGGAGCACTAGGAGGAGCCAGATGATTGTTTCACAGATTATCTGTCTTCATGTTCTACTGTCCAGGATATTAGTTGAATATTTTATCAAGTATTTATTAAAAAAATTTCCTGCTTGCTCTAAAAGTAAACCAATTAGATCAATGAACCATATAACAGTCAAACTCTTACCGAAGCCAGTTGGAGAGAAGAGTGAAAACCTATTTTCCATTTAGTCCAAACATCACCAGGTTTTTAATGACAAATCAAGGAGTCAAGGAAATATATTTATCATTATAAAACACAAGGTTGTATAAGGAAATGAAAGTTTGTAGTTCCTTATGCCACACACAGAAAAGGGTAATCAAATTCAGAAAATAACACTGAATAATTGAAATCAATATATACAGTTGTTTATATACATATACACCCAGGAAATAATTATGTAATGAACTTACATTGAAATCTTGGTTGGTGCTCACTGGGAAGGCAGAATAAAGTAATCTTACATGAATTTGTAAGAAGATAGTAAAATAATGTATATTTGTTTTTGAAAATCAGATGGTAGACCAATCCTTTAAGAGTAACTTGGCACTGGCCTGAAAACCAGTGATTCACAGCCCTCTGTGGTTGAATGTGTGTTTGGGTGTGGTCAGATGTGTGCTCTGTTGCACCTGCTGCACCTGCAACCACACCCAATAGTGACAGATCACAGTGTATTGCAAATACTCTGAATGCCTGTCATTTTCTTTTCCCCCAGACTTACATTGGAAACATGCTGCTGTCTATTAACCCCTTCAAGCCCCTTAACATCTACACAGATGAGCTGAGACAGATATACCAGGGCAAAGAGCAGCAGAGAAACTCACCGTAAGCAGAACATTATTCTGCTTTCTGCTTAGTGTTTATAACAACTGGCAGCAGGTTTTGTGTGCCTTCAAAACACCTGCCCCCTTATGTTTTTCATCCCTGGTTATTGTTTCTGTTGTTCTCTGCCTCAGCCATGTGTATGCCATAGCCGACACTGCTTTCAGTCAGTCTCAAGCCTTCACACAGGAGCAGTGCATCATTATAAGGTACTAACAAGAATACTCACTTCGTCAATTTTATAGTCTGTTTCTATGTAGTTTTCCTTTACTGCCTCAGGTTTAAAACACTGCTCTTTCTCATTATCTACAGTCTATACAGATTGATTAAAATGAGAGGCTTGCTTATGTTCAATATTGTCTTATGGCCAACAAATGAAAATACCCAAACCAACAATGAATTAATCCTAACAATTATTGTGTGTGCATCAAAGCCTCATATATCTTCTTCTTCTGTGTTGTAGAGCTCCATGAGCCCCACTGTTGCACTGGGTGACATGTTCCTTATTACCATGAACACACACTGTTGTTTGTTTTGTTCAATCCCTCATAAATTGTCCTGTTGCACCAAATGTAGATTCATTTGCCACTGAAAATAGTATATAAAGTTAACAAAGACACAACGATTCCTATTTTCTTAAGTGTGACCATTCCCTACACCTTATGTCTTTGCCTGGCAGGCAAAAGGTCACTTAGCTACATTAGCGCATGTGTGACCGTGCAGTAACATTGTATAAATCTAATAAAAAGCTGGGTCATTGGATGCCCTGGTGGCCTAATCTCAATGTCCTTGGTTGACAATGAGACAAGGACCTTTGTTGCATGTCATCTCTCTCTCCCTCATTTTCCTGTCCTCTTCAGTAACAGCTATCTAATACTTTATTTTTTGTATAGTGGTCAGAGTGGTTCAGGGAAGACTGAAGCTACCAAGCTGATTGTCCACTACCTCAGCTCCATGTATCAGGGCAGAAATGACAACCTGCGCCAGGTAATTTGCTGTGGAAAGCATAAAGGAACACCTTCATTAATGTACAGTTTTATCAGTTAGCATCACTGAAAAGTGTTGACAGGTGTATCTTTCAGTCCTCCCTCCATTTTTGTCTTTGATTCACTGCTTTCTTTTCGACCAGCCCATGGAGGTCTTTCCCATCCTGGAGAGTTTTGGGAATGCCAAGACCATCCTCAACAACAACTCCAGCCGCTTTGGCAAGTACCTCCACATCCACATTCTCCAGTGAGTCCACCTAATGTCACCCTCTATAGAAATATCTGTTGTTTCTTCACTACACAGTATGACAATGTATGTACAAGATTGGTTTCAGCTGTTTTATTTGTCGACTGTCTCTTCTCTTGGTTGACAGTGGGGTTGTTGTAGGGACCTCATTGTCCAAATATCTCCTTGAGAAGTCCAGGGTTGTCTTTCAGGTGAGAACATTGAGTGGGGTGTGCTGTGTGCTCAAAACAGACATCATGAGGAGGCCATGATGTTACATTTGCCAGAGAAGCAAAGTCATCACGTTCAAACTGTTTACAAGATACACTCACATTGGCTTTGGCACCTACAGCATGAATATATTGTATGGTGGCTGGTGTTGTCCTGTAGGAAAATGTCTCAAGTTCCTTTTGTGGTTGAGTGCTTTTGCTTCTTAGAAAATGAACAATTTGGAGGCTCAGCTTTCCTAGCTTGATACAAGACACCTCCAGCTATAAAACTGATCAAATAGGTTTTTAATTCTTTAGCTAGCAATATGGCTCTATTGATGGCAATGTTGGTTGGTTGGTCGGTACAACACTTTGCTTCAGACTGATATATCTTGACAAATGTTTAATAGTAAGTCACTGATCAGCACCAGCTATACCTCTATTGTCTGCATTTGGGTCCTATTCCTGTTGCCCCACTCGCACCAGTCACGACACACAGTGCCGCTGGCATAGCATGTCTATAGCCTTTGACTTGAGTCTTAGTCCTAAGAACTAAGAACATGTATGTTTGACGTTCTTTCTGGCAAGGTGGTTTATGCTGGGAGTAGATCACAAAAATCATCAAAAGTCATGAACTCAATTGATGTCACTGTCTAGTGTTTGTCTCATTTCCCTCATAGGCCAATGAGGAGAGGAACTATCATGTGTTCTATGAGCTGCTGGCAGGTATGAACGACTGGGACAAACAAGAGCTCTACCTGCAAGGAGCCGAGACCTATTACTACCTAAACCAAGTACATCAGACATCAATTCTCCAGAATAATTCTCCATAATAATTCTCCATCTATGTTTTTTGTAATGTTTTTCCTTCCTCTTCACTCACATACATGTTACACATTTATTTGTTCTCTGTCTTCCTCTAGGGTGGTTTCTGTGAATTGAAGGGGAAGCAGGACAAGCAGGACTTCCAGCTTTTGGTTCAGTGTTTTGAGACCATCGGTTTGCATGCTGACCAGATCTCAACCATCTGGGCCATTCTCTCCTCTATCCTGCAGCTCGGCAACATGTGCTTCAGCTCATACGAGGTGTGTGTGTGTGTGTGTGTGTGTGTGTGTGAGAGAGTGTATGTGGGTGTGTGTAAGACTGAGTCAGAATTAACATATCAGACACTGATATCATAATTAACTTGGGTTTTTTTCTTTAGAGCGAGTCGTTTGAGGTGGCTCGTATCTTCAGCGAGGCTGAGGCCAGGAGGGTTGGCTGCCTGTTGCAAATTTCCTCCGAGGCCCTGCAGACTGTCATCACTCACAGAGTCACAGTCAGTAGCCTCTTATGCAGCAGTCAGTTATCGTTCATACTTCTACACGTGTGCAAACTAAATAGCTCTCTCTCGTCCACAGGAGACAACCTACGACAGGATCTACTGCCCTCTGTCTGTGGAAAGTGCCATAGAATCCAGGTAAGACAATTTCCTTAAATGTTGGTGCAGGCTGGATGTAAGCCCAAGTAGCAGGAAAGTCAGTCCAACCAAAATTAATTTAGCACTTGAAGAAATGCTTCTTTTGTAGAACCAGCAGTTCAATTGTTTCAATGTTCTCTTTTACAGAGATGCCATTGCCAAAGCCTTATATTCAGTGCTGTTTGACTGGTTGCTGGAGCAGATCAATGACTGGCTGAGTCCCACAGAGATGGACAGTACTGTGGGCATAGTGGACATCTACGGGTTTGAGGTTGGTATTCTGCCTGGACTGAGACCTGAAAACTTAATTGAGGATGTGCTCATGGTGTTGGATGTGACGTGACAGCTCCTCTGTGTTCTTCTGCAGGACCTGGGAGTGAACAGCTTTGAGCAGCTGTGTATCAACTTTGCCAATGAGCAGCTGCAGCACTTTGTCAACAAGGCAGTGATCGCCCAGGAGCAGGTCAGTGGGTTGTATTCTGGATCCATGAAGATCAACTGACCTTAGGGCACCACTTTCTAATAAGTCACCATTTATAAATAGCCAATACGCTGTAATTAATGGCTTATCAATGGTTGATAAGTAATTTACTAATCCCCTATAGATCAGTTATAAGCCGTTGATAGGAAAAACCTTTGGGTTGTGAAAAATCCCTCTGGTTGTATCATCCAGTGTCATCATTCAGCATGACATCTTTTTAGCTAATTAGCTAGAGTTGATTGATAAGTGTAAAAACACTTTTGGAAAAATTTGCTTTCTCTCTGCAATTCTGGGATTGATACCAATCTCATGTCTGTATGTTAAGTAGGGAGTTGAAGTCAGAAGGTGATTAGCCTAGCTTAGCATGAAGACACTCTCTAAAGTTAAATGAAATACACCTCAACACTATAAAACCCAACTAAGTAATTAAGCCAATGGTTTTGGTGTCCGTGTTCTTATCACCCAGTAGGAAATGTGACCAATAGAACCAAGGATTTATATTCTTTCAAGCAAAGAACACCTTCAATAAATGCTTTCACACACTTAAACTGAGTGTAGTCTGCAATATTATTATTGTGTGTGTGTTTCCTGCAGGAGGAGTACAGTGCAGAACAGATCCAGTGGTATCCCATGCCACTTAAGGACTTTCACTCCTGTCTGGAGCTGATCTCCTCCAGACCATACGGCATCCTCCGCATACTGGACGACCAAACTTGCCTCCCCCAGGTACGCGTGCACACACACACACACACCCATTTACTTTGCCAAGTATTATGATATGTTTTTATATAAAGTAGAAGTAAATCTGAAATCAGTTTTTACTGTTGTCCCTGTATTTTTTTATCAGGCCACTGACCACACCTTCCTCCAGAAGTGCCACTACCACCATGGGAACAGCCCCTACTATGCCAAGCCTAAGAACCCACTGCCAGTCTTCACTATCTATCACTATGCTGGAGCTGTCACATACCAGGTATTGGTCACAGCACACTGCTACATACAGCAGCTCTATCAAACAGAAGCCAATGCAGTGAGAACATTTGTATCTAAAAAATACTGTTTTTCCAGGTTCACAATTTCCTGAATAAGAACCACGACCAGTTCAGGACAGAAGTGGTGGAGCTTTTTGCCAGGAGTCGGTTAAAGGTGAATCGAAAGCATTAGACCCACACTGATATGGGCTTTTTTGCGTAGCATAGAAAAATATGTATAGCAGCTACAGAACAAGCCCTTTGCCTGAGATTTTGATCACACATCAGATTACACAACTTTGTGTATCAGTCAAATTGCACCTTTCAAGTGCAGCTCAAAGTGCTTTGGGGGTAACTAACAAACTAATAAGAACAGCAGTACAAATAGGAGACTGATCCACACTAAAACTAAACATGTAGACAGCTATGTATAGACAACAGTAACAAATTATACAAGCTAATAAGACAATAACAAAAGTGATTACATTTCACATACAGGTATATTTACAAATTTTTAATCTTCCCAGGAATACTCTGTTATTGCATAGGACCTGCATGGTTTCTGCTTCTGTTTGTGTATTTGTATTTCTGTGTGAGTTGTCAAACTGGTTAAGGTTTTTAGTTTTTTCCTCTTTCATGTCTTTTCTTAAATTGTCTTAAAAAGTTCTCTCATACAGAAACATATGGAAGCCCTGAGTGGCAAGTGAGAAAAAAAAATCTATTTTCTAAGTCAAATCTAAATTGTTTTCTTTCCTGCGTTTATTACGTAAGAACACATGGAAAAAGGTTTTACCAGGATAATCTTTCTAGGTTCCTTAAAGTATACATGAAATGTATAATATGTCTGCTCTTTGCTGTAGAAACAGGCAATTAGCCCGATAGCCAATAGTGCTGAATGAGCGTTAACGGCAGCTAACCAAACACCAGCAGTTAGAAGAGGCAGAGCAGGGCATCGGAGGGAAAAC
>NW_023339651.1:20865260-20865809 GCF_004916995.1 Morone saxatilis | reverse complement strand
AGTGAGGTCCACCCCTCCAGAAACACTCTGCACATGCTAATGAATCTTAGCTCTGTGTAGCTTAAAGTTGGGGATTGATTAATGGGTGAATGGCATGATATTATTGGTTGAAATAGGTTGGTTTAAGCTCATGTAAGCACATATAGCATATTTTTTATTTGGGCGTTTTAAATAGGTGAACAGTGTGACTGGATGTGATCTAAAAGGGTTCAAAGGCATTCATCTCAACTTTGAAATTTTTTTTGCCCTGTTTGTTGTTGTTTTAATAATCCATTCTGCCACAAGAGGCTGAAATGCACCACTACCCCATGTTCTAAATCGGACTAAAAGCATTCATGTTTTCTTCCAGGTTGTCCAGGTTTTAATTTCTCTTAGCACTGACTGAGAAAATACATTTTTAGCCTAAAGAAAAATAAATATGTACCTTGTGTTTAAAGCGCATGGAGTTCACCAGTATTTATTTTCTCACTTGCATCTCACAACAACATTATATTATAAATTTTTTCCCATTCCTGTTATGTTGTTCTAATTTGCAATGGTCAATGGCCA
>NW_023339651.1:20864444-20865241 GCF_004916995.1 Morone saxatilis | reverse complement strand
CAAGAATCAAGAATCTTTCAACCCAACATATTTTAGTTTGTAGATTAATGTAATTAATGATGCCACACATTTATTTTAAACTTACACCGGTAAATATTAATTTGGGGTTACTATAAAGTAAAAATTTGAGGGAATTACATACAAAAGTGACCAGTTTAAAGATACACATCATCACATATCAAGATGAAACACATCCATAGGCTTTTAAAAACACGCCTAGGTAGATAAATAAATAAAAAAGCTCTTTCTGACAGTTTTTCATTTTTTCTTCACATGGCCCTGTTTGTCAGATGGTGTCAGAGCTGTTTCGGAAGGTTCAGGATGGGTACATTCAGCAGAGAGAGCTGGGCTGGAGAGGGAAGGGCCTCCGTCAGCAGCCCTCCACTGCTGCCTCACACTTCCTCCAGTCCCTGACCGAACTCACCACCCGCCTGGAGAGGTACCAACACGCCGACCAGACTAACTGACACTGAGCCGTCATTACCAGAGCTGTGGGCCAGTTTGAAAGGCAGCAAAGCGTCGCTCGGAGGGAATTTGACTAAATGTGTTTAAAATCAGCTGCGGTTTGTAGAGAATGTCGGTTTAGTAAATGTCATGGAAAGAAATATGAGAGTAATGATGGTTGGTTCATAATGTTTTCGTTTGGTGGAAATCATCACTGAAAGACATTCTACAACAGACTTAAAAAGATGAGAAACACAGGACTGAGGGAGGACTGTTCATGAAAACATGTCAATCACACGTATACCTGTACACTCTAATAAGTAATTCACTGGACCTATTGTCACCACTTAAAT
>NW_023339651.1:20863824-20864266 GCF_004916995.1 Morone saxatilis | reverse complement strand
TAACTCAATGTAGAGTTTAGATATTTAATTGTCTTTACTTGCTTGTTTCCTGATGAATAACATGTCAACATTTTGTCCTGTAACTCTTAGATGCAAAACCACTTTTATTCGTTGTCTGAAGCCAAACTACGTCAAGGTAATTCCAGATACTTTACACTGATGCTAGCTAACTATCAGCAGTCAATATATGACCATATTTACCATATCTCACATGTCCTCTGTTAGCTTCCTGGGATCTTTGACGTAGACTACGTGTCAGCCCAGCTGAGGCATGCTGGGATGCTGGAGACCATCCACATCAGGAAAGAGGGGTTCCCCATACGTATACAGTACTCCTACTTCATTGAGAGGTGCTGCAAACACACACATATTATTCCTGCCTGCACTGTATTGATTCAAATGTATTGTCATTGCACAACGTAATTCAATTCAATTCAATTTT
>NW_023339651.1:20862522-20863769 GCF_004916995.1 Morone saxatilis | reverse complement strand
TGCAGACTAATGGCTACATTGTGATTGCCAGTATGAGTAAAAGTGAGTGAGAGGGGTTATTATTGCATGGTAATGTGGATAATAGCAGACATTTAATTACAATAAGTGAGCACAGAAAAGATTTTCGTGTACTCAAACGAAATTATTAAAATATCACTTTAAATTTTTTTTTTATTCAATAGGCTTTATTAGCAGGACATTTGACGTGTGTTGCCAAAGCAGAATTACTATAATAACAATATTAAAGTGAGATGAGATGTTCCTTTATTGTTCCCCCGTGCAAAGAGCAGAGAAAGAATGTAATAAAATGAAAAATAATAAAGATAGGGTAATAAAGATATAAAATAAATACACTATATACAATAAGGTGGAATATGAATCAGCCTGTCTATATCTGTACATGTGCAATGTTTCGAAGTATTGCGCAAAAGAAGAGTTGTGCTTAACAAGGTTAACAGTTAAGTCTCAGTCAGTGGAGGTGGGAGGGTTAGAGTTAGGGTTAGTGTGGGTGTGGTGCTGTGGGGTGCTACAGTGTCACACTTTCTGTCTGTTCAGTGCCAAATATGTTTCTATCTTGTGTTGTGAGTGTGTAATATCATTCCAACAAGTAATGTGTTTTTCTTTTTCTTTAGTTATAATTTGGTTAGGTCTAATCTTAGTGATAGTGAAACTGCTCTGAGGCTGGCTGGGGTTTGTGATATCAGAAAGTGAAAGGTCAGCCAGCCCCAGGACCAGTTGGCTGAGGACACTCCTTCCTGGGTGCCCCCCTTAATGCAGAGTGGAGTTCCCTCCACACCCACGCTTGGCTGTGTGGAGTGTCAGCTAGAAGTGATGTTGAGGAATCATGATGCATGCACCAACAAATCATTTGCCTTGTTTACATCATTTTATTTGGATTTAGGAGCTTCCAAGAAGAGTTTGAAGACAGCGTGTATTTCTGTTTCACAGATATGGGGTGCTGCTGACCCAGCGCTTGAATGAGGAGACAGACAGGGAGCAGACGGTGGCTCTGCTGGACATGGTTGGCGCAGAGGAGGGACAGTACCAGCTGGGACTCACCAAGGTGCTGACCAACTCATAGCGCATCGCAAGCATAGCAACATGTAACAGAAGTTATCCCAGGACACTTTTCAAAATAGAGGTCTAGACCGAACTTCTTACAAAATTACCCAACAGTTCCCACCATGAGCAAGCACTTGGCAACGAGGGCAAGGAAAAACTTTCTTTTGAGGGGCAGAAACCTAGGA
>NW_023339651.1:20859978-20862422 GCF_004916995.1 Morone saxatilis | reverse complement strand
GCCCTAATACTCCGTCGTAGTTAACAGCGTGTTCTGTTGATTGAACGCAACAGGACGCTGTTTATATAAATAAAGGGCATTCATAGGGCAGATATGTTAATTTGAGTAAACCAGTTTCACGCCTGGCCTATAGACTGTTTGTTATGAATATTGAATTTTATTTGGATTATGTTAAGGAGTGTGACTATCGGTGCTCACCCGGTTTGGGTACTGTTTTGAAGCCTCTAGTTTGGAATTTTGATCGTAACCAAGACTGAAAGTGTTTGCTGAGCTAATAAAGCAAGTGAGAAGCAGGCTCATGGTTTAAGGTCAGGTTGTTATGTTGTTGTTGTTATGAAGGCTATGTATGTTACTGTAAATCAGTTGAAATGTTGGCTGTCTTTAATTTAAAGAGACATTTAGGGGAGAGTTCTCAGCGAAATCATATAATCCAGATCAATCACTTTTGGCTATAGAGATACATTACATACACAACACTGGGAGTGATCATTCTCGTAAATGTTTCTTCCTTAACAACATTCAGTTACTTTATTATATCCCATCCCTTCCTTAACTTATTTGATTATCATGTCCCACAAATCATGGCCACACACACACACACACACACACACACACACACACACACACACACCTACACAAACACCCTGCTTACACCTCAGCCACACTCCGGTCTTGGACTTCAACCCCTCTCAGTGAAATTTGAAGCAGCACTGCATCTCTCTTTCCGCCTTCTGAAACCTGTCTCTCTGACTTCCAGCTCCACTGCTCCAACAGGTAGGCTTCCATTCTTCCTTTTTAGCTGTTGCACCAGAGCAGATGCTACAGTGTCTTCAGCCTTTTAGTCCATTTTACTAGAGGAATAGTTTGCAGCATGAAAATAGCAGGAATTAGGAATTGTGATAGTCTGTATCATGTTTCAAGTCTCTCAAACACACTTCTGATGCTTCCTTTTTTCATCTATTTTTCTTTTCGTGCCTCAGCCGTAAACTTAACCGACAGCTTTGTCCTTTTTTTATTGCTTTTACTTGAGATGAATTCCTGTCAGTCTATTTGGTGTTATTGTTTTATGAGGCTTGGACTATGAACAGGCTGCTTATGTCAGCTATTCAAACCTATTTGGACTCATCATGAGTTGTACCTTAGTTACTAAAAAAATTAAGATTTGTAGTTTGACCAAATCAAACTACAATTGTGTGGCCAAAGGGGACATCAGCCAGTGACTGTCATCTACCTCTGATATAATGTCGTCTATTTACATATTTATTATGGTACTGATTCACTTACTGGCCTGGGACCTGAATTAACATATAAGTCTAATTCCACTGAAGGTTTATGTATGTGTACTCTTGTCTCATTAGGTAACATTTTATTTTCTCTAATAATCTGTGTATGAAATGGGCCAATACACACCAGCACTGAGTACCGGCACTTGTGTTTTTGTCCACATTGGGTTTGGGTACCGCCACCTGTGTTGAGTATGGGTGTACCCACCACTGAGGTAAAGACCTATTTTCTTCAGTATAAAAGGCTGGTGGGACCATTAATGTCTGTAATATCTCAATAATTATTAGATAGGCTTCCAAATTTCTACAGTCTTGACCACCAGCCACCAACCAAAATACTTGGGTCCCTGACAAATTCTGCAGGTTTCCCTTTCATTTATATTAAAACTTAAGTAAAAAAAAAAATAAAAATCTACTGTAGACAACAATGGTAATACAAGGCTAAATATAAATCCCTATAAATATTGACCTGAAGAGAAGCATGCAAACCCCAGATACTGTGTCTTGTTCTGTGCCAGGCTATTTGTCCAGAAAAGGGAGTCTAATAAATTAATAAATGTACAGATTTACAATATGATCCTCTTCACTTAAACGAACAAGTACCCTGTGAATTCAAACACAGTTTAAATGACCTGTTTGAGCAAAACAGATGTGTGTTAACAACAGCCATAAAAGTGAGCCAATGTTTATCATGTGTGGATAACCTTTCAGGTACATCTCATGTTGTAACACTGAACATATCTGCATATATGAATATTTTTTTCCAGATGAGTAACATAATCTGCTTTAAAGCTGCAGTAGGTAACTTTTGTCATATTTTCTGAAACTTTCACTATATCCTGACAGTAGTACATGAGAAAGATAATCTGTGAAACAATCAGGGTTCCCCTCTGGCTTCCTCCTAGTTGTATCCCTAATGGCAATTTGCACGAATCAACCGGGACTGAATGAAAACAACCAATCAGAACGAGAACAGAACTACTTACACTTTGGGTTAGTGGCTTGAAGATTGATTGTAGAGTCTTGGTATTTGGCATTCTGGGAATGAGACTCAATAATTAGTTGTCTTTCTTGGCTCTGATTGGTTGTTTATGTTCAGACATGGTGGATTCTTCATTAGGAGCTCTAGGAGGAGCCAGAGGAACCTGATTGTTTCACAGA
>NW_023339651.1:20851184-20859957 GCF_004916995.1 Morone saxatilis | reverse complement strand
CTGTCTCATATACTACTGTCAGGATATAGTGAAAGTTTCAGTGAATATGACAAAACGTTATTTTTAGAGAAGTTACCTACTGCAGCTTAACTCTGTTAGCTCTGATGGTCCAAGGGAAAAATCTGCCCTCAGACACAATCCAGCAACAAACAAGCAGATGTACACCTGAAATGTATTCTACCAAGAAATAAAAGACAAAAGATATAGAAAGAATTTAGTGTCAGCGAGCCAAAGCCAACAGGTGTGTTTTGATCAGTTTTTTTTTTTTTTTTATGTGACACACTTGTTTGGTTTGGGAAGGTCAGTCATTGTAAACCCTCTCATGTGGAGCTAGAGCAGGGTTGGGCTGCCTGCATGTTTGTAGAGACCAGTTATTTTGTTATTTGATAACTGTGGTTATTGAAGTGAGGCCACGATAAAGGAGGAGTATTTGCAGAGTGAATACACGTGCACACCCATGTTTAATCTGAACAGCATACTTCACATTTGTTTACAGAACTGGTCTGATACCTGTATCCAGTAGAATAACACAGAATAAACTACTGACCACGGAATACAAATGTACAAATGCTGTTTATGCTGGGAAGGATATTCAGAGATACATGGGATGGTTTTGACCATCACCAAAATCATATCTGAGTGACGCTGCCCTGCCGCATTGAGGTGTTTCCTCTCTGTGAGCTGTAAACCTCCTGATAAAAAATGAACTTTCTGGACTCTTGAACAGCATGGCGTATTATGTGAGGTGGGGCAACAGGGCTGTGGGTGTTGCAGGAGTATATAACAGGACGTGTATCTAAGAATAGGTTTGATTGAACACACTCCTCGGGCAGAGATGAGGGAGTGTTGAGTGTGCTTGATGTACCTGGATAACAAGAGGGTAACTTACCTGTGGAGTTCCATACTGAATCAGCAACGAGCCTCAGGTGAAGGAGGATAAATCAGGGATTAATATGACTTTAGGATTATGAAACCATGCTGGTTGGAGAATATGATTAGATGACTAACTCGTGTGTGTGTCAATTTCAGGAGTTTCACGAGAAGAACAAAGGAAAGGCAGTGACAAAGACTAAGTCTGTCTCTCCAGGAATGGTAAGGGAATAAAATGGCCTGTATCATTAAGCCTGCTGTAACATTTATTCAGAAATATAGATTTAAGCCCCAGTAGAAGGACCAACCTATAGTTTCTCCTGTGGTAACCATGCTGTACGTTTGCTTCTCTTCCCTGTCAGGATGTGGGGATGTTGGAGATCCCTGCTGAGCTGTCAGCCAGACTTCGCAGTGCAGCAGGTCAGCATTATTAAAAGCTGAATGAGCCTTCCTAAGTCAAGCCGTTGTTAGATCCCGAGTCACCCCTGTATAGGTGGTACTGGACCAGCTCTTCGTTTAAAGGGTCCGAGCCTCTCGCCTGTGGGTATTACCCTGCCAGGTTCAGAAGAGGACTATTTAAACTGGTGGCGAGGAGACACGCCTAGCTTCTAATTACTACTAGCTTCATCCGAATGCCTACCCTGCTCACTCTAGTGCAGCACCTGACCAAACAGCTCTCCTCTTATTGATCTGTGCACTTGGTAGTTGCTTTTGATATTTTTAGTGGCTTGGACAGTAAGCCCCAAAGGATCTGTTTAATTTATTTGGCTAGAGTAACCTGTACAGCCTTCAAGATGTTAAACACACTATCTAATAATTATTGCTGTAGAGGATGACTTAATCCAATGTCCCTTTAATTTCTTTACTACTACGATGTTATATTTTATTATTTTATTTTATTGCAAGATCAGAAGGGCTAGCTCAGTAATAATCGTGATTAATGATTTTCACTCACTGATACGATCATTAGTCTCTGATATTAAAAATATTGTTTAAATTTAACCTGCCGGAGAAGGCTGTAGCTGGAAAGTTAAATGGTCCAATTTAAAGAAAACAGAAGGAAGGGGTGTACGGCCAATACAGTCTCTTTCCGTGGCCGTACTGTTGGTTGTTGTTTAATCTTTGTCCAAAGTCCGGCCACAGTCTCTGCCATGCAGTCTTCTGATGGCAGGTGAACAAAGATAGTGACCTTGGTGATCATTTGAACCTGACGCGAGTGGAATGGTTCTAATCCCTTCTTGCCACGTTTGTTTCGGTTTACTTGTTGGTTCTCTTTCTGATTTGGCTGTTTGCTCGTTCTTGGTGAAATTTAAGTCAAGATGAGTTGCTTCCGATGTGGTCGATTCGATCCGCAGTCTTGAAACCCGAGAGCGGCCAAAGGCTAACCCAATGGGTGTTGTTTTCGAGTGTTTCTCTTGCTCATCTACATGGTGTGTCCTGTGTGTGTGTGTGTGCGCTCACTTCCTTTTCTCAGCACAGCATTCGGTTTGCTTACGTGCTTTTTCAACCTATTTCACACTCCACACTTCAACATGATTTGTCTTGACCGTTATTTTCATAGTTCTGTCTTGACTTACTTATGCATTTCTTCTATCTAATTATCACATTATCACTTACGATCATAAATATGTTCCTTCATTCGTTACATATTTATTTTGTATATAGAATCAATCTCAATCACTTATACAGCTTTTGCTTGCATTATAATTCTGTGCATATATATTCAGATGAGGAGTCCTAATGCTTCCGTTGTTATCTTCTTCGATTCTCGATGGAAAGTCCTTTACTTACTTGACACCCTTTTTTGCTCTGTGCTTCAGTGACAATTGAGAAAGCCTTGGTCAGAATCTTGGTCAACTTCATCCTTTCCTTTACTTACTGTTTATTCCATTTGAACTGGGAAGTCGGTCTTTCTGAGTTCGGAAGTTGGAAATTTTTAACCAGAATGCCCCCTGAAGTCAGATTTCCAACTTGGAAAGTCGGGAGAACCTCACCTACCCTGACCTCGAAATCCAAGATCCACTCTGTGGACATGTTTGTAGGAGCAAAAGACAGCGTAATTCGTTGGTATCGCTAACAATGGCTAATGGCTAACCTGGCTAGAGCTTGGTTTAGCAACTTCTTTTTCTGGAACACAGTCAACTCGGTGTGATGTCATTCCCAACCCTGACTGCCAAGGTAAATGGAACACACCATTAGATATGCTATGTGCTATACTTGTCTATGTTAAAATTTTAAAGCTTGTTAAAAGATAAAGGGACATCTTAAGTTAGCTAATGTTAGCAAAATGCTATATATCTAGCTAATCTAGATCAATTGTTTGCTGGCTAATTAGCCATTTTGCAACAGACAAAAATGCTAACTATCTACTCTACATAGCAAAACATTAGCTAATAGGCTAGCAACTGATTGATGTAGATTAGGTAGCTATTTAACTCACATTTCTCTGACATTAGCTCATTTAAAAATTGATCATATGTCACTTTTATCTATTAACCAATGTGTTAAAAAAAAGTTGGTTGTCTTTTCAACATAAATTAGCCTAGTACAGAGCATATTTAAGTAGAGGAAAGGAGAAAATTGACCAGGGTTCCAAAAGGGGCGGGACTTAGGGAGGGTCCATTAGAATATTTATTTGATAATACTACTATCCTCACATATCTGCCACCGTGGTGTCAGTTTGTGATTGTTGTTCTGTTTCCCATCAGGGAGGCCGCCATCATCAGGTGTGACAGAGGTCGCACCTCCACAGGTGAAGGCAGAACACAAGCTCACCCTGCCTCTGGATATAGACAGATACCCATTCTCTCGCTATGCCAAGTCCATATTAAAGGTGAGTAAGGTTGAAGCCCACACATGCACACATTCATAATCAAGGATACAAGGTAATTTACCCATTTTACAATGTAGGGTTGTATACTGAAATTCAGGTCAGAGTTCACCTTATGGTATTCGTGAAAACAAAATCTATATAAATTACATGCAATAAATTTTATTAAGGCTTATTAAACTGTAAATCCTGCCACACATTACACTTCATTGTGGTTTGAGGAACCAGCTCTCACCTTATATTGGATTGTATTTCCTGTCTTTGTGAGTTTCCTCATGTTGTGTCTTTCTCAGGATACATGGTGCCAGCCTCAGGGATACCCCCTCCAGAGCCCCCTCACCCCTCTGGAGCCTGAAGATGCCAGAACTGCCCTGGAGATTTACAAACTGGTATAAAGGAGTAATTAGATTTGATTAGATTAGATTACATTAGATTATTTTTAAATCAAATTTATATATATTTTGTTTTATTTTTATTCTTATTTTTGATTTTCAATCATTTTCTCCTCAGATCTTGCGTTTTACAGGTGAGTCAGACCTCACTGGCTGGCAGGAGCAGATGTTGGGTAACTACATAGTGGAGAAAGGTCAGAGCCGGCCAGCCTTGAGGGACGAGATCCTGGCGCAGTTGGCCTACCATACGTGGGGTCTGCAGGAGGAGCACGGTCTGAGGGGCTGGTTGCTGCTCGCCTGCTGCCTCAGTGCCTTCACACCCTCACCAACGCTGGACAAACCCCTGCTCAAGTAGGTGCTACACTAGCGGTTAGCCTTCTATTACCAACTGGGGTTATACAGTGGATGGGATATAATATTCACAGGTATGTTTTCATTAGTGTATAATCACCTGTATATAGGAATAGTTGTTGTGTTTTTGTTACCTTAGAATGAGCTCTTTTTATCTACAGACGCAACAGGTTGCCTTCCATGGAGTTCATGTTGACCCACACTTATACAGTACCCAGAATGGAACAACAGCAGCTATAATAGAATTTAACAATGTCGTAAACCTGACTAACAGATAGATAGAGAGTGTTCATTTAGTTGCAATCTACAACTTAACCTTCTGTCTGCACATGACTCATATTACAGTATTTCCTGTGCAGGTATGTGTCAGATCGTGGTCCAGGGGAGTACCGCTCACTGTGCCAACACAAACTGCTGACATCTCTGCAGCTGCCTGCTCCCACTGTCCGAAACTACCCCCCAACCCAGCTCGAGTGGACCACCAACCAGAGGAAGGGCACTATGCTGCTGGATGTGCAAACCTTCAATGGTGAGACTGGCTAAAGTGCAATTCTTAAGTTTTCCCACAAAACTGACCTAATCTCGTTATTGGCAACTCTATTTTATAAACCCATAACAAGCCTTTGGTATTCTTTCTCAGATGAAAAGCTGACGGCTGAAGTCGAGTCATGGACCACAGGAGAGCAGCTGGCCTCGTGGCTTCTTCATTTTAGGTACTCCTCTTCTGAACATGCATGCGTTTACCTCCATTTATTTGTTAATATTTTTACTTCCATATTCCATATCCATATTTCCTGTTTGATCCTGCTACATATGCTAATGTTCATTCTTCTCTCGTGTGTTAGAGGTGTGACGGAGGCGGTGCAGGGCTGGTCGGTGTCTCTCCTGACTGATGAAGGCTGGTCAGACCTGGCCGGCTCAGACTTTGTCATGGATCTTCTGGCTGGAGCTGAAGCTGAAGTGATGCCACCGCCAGGGACTCCCTCCTCTACAAACTCTGACTACCTGTTCAGCAGCCAAGGAGACAGGTAAAGGGGTTAACAAGTAACTAGTTTTTAGGATCAATCCAGGATTGTGCCAACACAGTGAGCATCTCTGTGTCTCTCTCTTTCCCTCCAGAATGCCAGATCTGGATTTCATCCCACCAGCACCTCCAATGCAAGCTCCTGGGCTGCCTCCTTTTGAGGGACGCCCCTGGGGAAGAGATTATCCACAGGAAGGTAAGTGTTACAGTGTGAAGACATTAACATGCTTCAAATAAAACACTTACTGGATCATCAAACAGCATCTGAGACCCCTTCCAGCACACCTTTCTGATGTGGGAACTGAAGTCTTGCAACTGACACATTTTTTTAACTCTTCTTCTTTTGCCTTAAGAGGTGTTCAGCTATAACCTTGCAAGGCAGCTGGACTCCACCAACATCATGCAAGGATCTTGCAGGCTTCAGCTGCACTGTGTCCAACCACGTGGTTCTCGACAATCAGCGTCCTATGTGGAGACCACGGGAACTGCATGAGCTATGGCGTGTTTAATGCTAGATTAAGAAGTGACCGTTTTCTGGAAAACAACAATAGGAGCTGCTTAAGAGAGTTAGCATAGATGCGCTAACATCAGTGCGAGTCAGACTTAGAGTATGTTCTTCTACTCCTCCTCACCCACCAACGCGACGGAGCAGCAACGGAGCGGATCAGTCGACCATACTGTCACCGGCTTCATCATTCTACTGACGTCGCAGCATCGCCCAGATGCTAACCTCTCTCTTAGCAGCTCCTTAATTGTTGTTTCCAGAAAACGGTCACTTCTCTATCTACATTAACTACGCCATAGCTCATGTCAATTGGCCGTGTTCCACAAGGACGCTGATTGTCCGAGCCACTGTGGTTGGACACAAGTGCATAGCTTGAAGCCTCCAAATTCTTTGCATGATGTTGGAGTCCAAGCTGCCTTGCAAGGATTATTAGCTGACACTCTTAAGGCAAAAGAAGAGATTAAAAAAAATGTGTCAGTTCAAAGCTTCACGTCCACATCAGAGAAAGGTGTGCTGGAAGGGTCTCAGATGCTCGTTTGATGGAGTCAGTAAGTTGGTTTATTTGAAGCATGTTATGTTTCACATGTAACACTTACCTGTCCTGTGGATCAGAGTCTCTTCCCGCAGGGCGTCCCTCAAAGGAGGCGGCCCAGGAGCCTGATGGAGGTGGCTGGTGGGATGAATCCAGATCCTGGCATTGCTGGAGGAAAGAGAGACAGACCAGGAGATGCTCACTGGTTGCACATCCTGGATTGGATCTAAGAAAGTTACTTTTACCCCTTTACCTGTCTCCTGCCCTGCTGAACAGTAGTCAGGAGTTTGTAGAGGAGGGATCCCTGGCCGGTGGCATCACTTCGCTTCAGCCCAGCCAGAAGATCCATGACAAAGTCTGAGACGGCCAGGTCTGACCAGCCTTCATCATCAGGAGAGACACGACCAGCCTACCGGCTCCGTCACACCTCTAACACACGAGAGAGAATGAATTAGCATATTAGCAGATTCAACAGAAATATGATATGGAATATGGAAGTAAAATATATACAAATAAATGGACGGTAAACCGCATGATGTTCAGAAGAGGAGTACTAACATGAAGAAAGCCACTGAGCCAGCTGCTCTGCCTGTGGTCCATGACTCGACTTCAGCCGTCAGCTTCATCTGAGAAAGGAATACCAAAGGCTTTTATGGGTTATAAAATGAGTCTGCCAATAACGAGTTAGGTCAGTTTTGTGGAAAACTTAAGAATGCACTTTTAACCATCTCACCTTGAAGGTTTGCATCACAGCAGCATGTGCCTTCCTCTGGTTGGTGGTCCACTCGAGCTGGGTTGGGGGTAGTTCGGACAGTGGGAGCATGCGCTGCAGAGATGTCAGGCAGTTTGTGTTGGCACAGTGAGCGTACCCCCTGGACCACGATCTGACACATACCTGCACAGGAATAGCGTGTAATATGAGTCATGTGCGACAGAAGGTTAGGTTGTAGATTGCAACTAAATGAACCAGTCAGTAGTCAGTTGATGACGACAGTGGTGGAAAGGGCCTATTCTATAGCAGTTTTGGTTTGTCCATTCTGGGTACTGTAGAACATGCAGTTCAACATTGAACTCCATGGGAAGGCAACTTTTGCGCTGTAGAGAAAAGAGTCATTCTAGGTAACAAAAACACACAAATATTCCTATTACAGGTGATTTATCACCAATGAAACATACTGTGATTTGATATTCCATCCACTGTATACACCCCAGTTGGTAATGAAGGCTAACCGCCTAGTGTAGCACCTACTTGAGCAGGGGTTTGTCCGCGTTGGTGGGGTGTGAAGGCACTGAGGCCAGCAGGCGAGCCAGCAACCAGCCCTCAAGAACCGTGCTCCCTCCATGCAGACACGTATGTAGCCACGCGCCAGGATTCGTCCCTCAGGCTGGGCGGCTCTGACCTTTTCTCCATATGTAGTTACCAACATCTCGTCCTGCCAGCCAGGAGGTCTGCTACCTGTAAACGCAGATCTGAGGAGAAAATGTTGAAAATCAAAATAAGAATAAAATATATAAAAATTTAAATGATTTAAATATCTGAAATGTTATCTGAATCTAAGTCAAATCTAATTACTCCTTTACGACAGTTTTGTAAATCTCCAGGGCAGTTCTGGCATCCTTCAGGCCCAGAGGGGTGAGGGGGCTCTGGAGGGTGATCCTGAGGTGGCAACATGTATCCTGAGAAGACACAACATGAAGGAAATCAGCAAAGACAGGAAAATACAATCCAATATAAGGTGAGAGCTGGTCCTCAACACAAGAAGTGTAATGTTGGCCAGGAGTTTACAGTTTAATAAAGCCTTAATAATTTATTGAATGTAATTTTATATAATTTGTTTTCACCGATACCATAAGGTTGAATCTGACCTGAATTTCACGTATAACCCTACATTGTAAAATGGGTAATTACCTATATCCTTGATATCAAGTGTGTGCATGGCTGGCTTAACTTTACTCACCTTTATTATGACTTGCATAGCGAGAGAATGGTACCTGTCTACTATCCAGAGGCAGGGTGCAGCTGTGTCTGCCTTCACATGTGAAGGGGGAGGTGCGACCTCTGTCACACCGAATGATGCGGCCCCCTGATGGGAAACAGAAACGCAATCACAAACTGACACACGGTGGCAGATATGTGAGGATTAGTAGTATTATCAATAAATTTCTAAATGGACCCTCCCTAAGTCCGCCCCTTGGAACCCTGGTTCAATTTTCTCCTTTCTCTCTACTTAAATATGCTCTTATAGGCTAATTTAGTTGAAAAGACACC
>NW_023339651.1:20848891-20851084 GCF_004916995.1 Morone saxatilis | reverse complement strand
CTTTTGACAAAAGTGGTCCTGACTAAAATATTTTAATGGTGAAGACACTGACATGCAGAAAAAGCTCTGGAAAAGAGTTGTTGTTTTTTTTCAAAAAAAAACATAGAACATAATCAGCATACAATTTTAGCCCACATACTGGACAAACTATAAATAACCCCCTTGAGGAAACTGGGCCACTGCAGAAGTAAAGGTAAAACAATAGCAATGTTAGAGGTAACAACAACATCAACTAAATGTTAGGGTACAGATCTGAACATAAATAGGGACAGTTTGTAGAAATGTATGTAAGAATGCATTAAAAAAAGTGTGTAATAAGGATGTGTAAAAAAAAAAGCAGCAATGGAGTACACTATACCTCTGGCTCAGGCTTCCTGTAGCTGGAGGTGCGTTTAGGTGCAGGTGCTTTTGGTCGGGCTGGTGGGGGTGAAGGAGATCGAGGCGGGGGTGAGCGTTCCTGTCGCTGAGAGTGACGTCTCCGTTGCCTCTCCTCATCCTCCTGCTTTCTCTCCTGCTCCTTCTGCCTCTGCTCCTCCTTCTTCTTCTGCTGCTCCTGCTTCCTCTGCTGCTCCTGTGTCTGCTGCTGGGATAGAGTCATCGCCTGCATAGTCATCTGTTGGGCCTAAAGAGGTAGATGGAGGAATTAGGAAAGGTAGATGTGGGTGGATTCAAAAATGGACAGTGCTATATAAATAGTTTACTAAGTGTGCTTGTCCCCACCATAAGAAAGGCCTGCTGGTTGATGAGGGCCTGCTGCGTTGCTGTCATCTGCATGGGGTCAGCGACAGGTGGGGCAGCCATGGCAGTCTGAGGCATCATCATAGCTGTGTAGGAATGAATACAACATGAAATCAGCTACATTTAAATCCATAACAAAGGAATGATGGATAATTTTTTTGCCGAGCATAATACGCTGCTTGCTCCACTGATAAGTGTATATATTTAGATATATATATATCCAAAATATAACAAAAAGTGATGTGGCAAAAGTGACCAATTTTCTTTAATATACATGTACCAGTGTGTGGGATTTAGCAGCATCTAGCGGTGTAGTTGCTGATTGCAATGTCACTGCTTCACCCTCTCATTACAAGTATGCAGGAGAAACTATGGTGGCTGTGAAACTTGTCAAAAACAGCTATCCAGAGCCAGTATTTTGGTTGGTCTGTTCTGGGCTACTGTAGAAACATGGTGGATTACTGAAAACATACCTATGAATTACACATTGGAGCCTTAACTAGATGAAAGGTTAATGTAGGAGGATTACCTGGCATGGTTGGCATCATGGGAGTTGCACCGTAACTAGGCATTGCTGGGTTAAATGGCATTCCTAGGCAGAGGTAACACAGTAACATAAAGATTAGAGAACTGAAAAGTCTGAAAGAAATGTCTCCAAAAGGGCACAAAAAGTTTGATTCTTGGCGATACAAATTAACCTCCTCACTTACCCATAGGATAGCTTGGCATTGTCATAGGCACACCTAAAAAAACAGAATGATTAGAGACTAAAACATTTCTTTCCAAAATGAGACCATAAAAGTTCAAATGCTCTCTTACAGTTTTTATAGGTAACATTTTACACTTGCAAAAAGTTACATTTATATATACTGTATAATACTATTGTATATATTATTTGGCATAGGCATGAAGTGCTGCTACCAGCTGTTACTTTCAACTGTAATTCTGTTTTCATAATATTTTGTAGCATTACTAATTTGTAGTTCTTGGTTGTATATTGTATTATTGTTTATTAAAAATGTATTTTACAGGGTTCACCAAGTTAAATTTAAGACATTTTAAGACCCATGTAATATTCCATAGAATGTACATTCATACTGACCAAAGTATGAAAGTCCAAAAAACCAGTGAGGACGATACAGCCTAGAATGTATATACAGTGCGAGCAATAATTATTTGATCCCTTGCTGATTTTGTAGGTTTGCCCACTTACAAAGAATAGAACTGTGTATTTTAATCATAGGTACATTTTAACATTGAGAGACAGAATATCACAAAAGATCCAGAATAACAACATCATATACATTTTATAAATTTATTATCATATTTTTGCATGAAATAAGTATTTGATTCCCTACCAACCAGCAATAATTCTGGCTCCCACAGACCAGTTAGTTTTCCATTAAGAAGCACTCCTAATCTCAACTCATTACACCTGTGTCAACTCGTTACATC
>NW_023339651.1:20835868-20848791 GCF_004916995.1 Morone saxatilis | reverse complement strand
CTACGGGGACACGGGTTGCCAATAACCCCCTTGAGCCGATCCTTCCAATCATAGCCTAACTGTATCCGTTAGAATGAAACCTATTAAAACAGTGAGAGGCAACACCCTCTTACTTCTTTATCATGCCCAACTGCATATTACCATTGAGTGCATACATGGAAAGGTTAAGACTAAAAGGAGAGGCGGCAGAGGAGACCCCCAGGGAGAGTAGCATACGCAACAAAATGGAGACAAACAACCCTACCACTTGGGCTATCAGAAAATCGACCATCTCGATTCCACCAACCAGATAATTTCAGATATAAAGTCTGGCAGCTAAACATGTTGATATGAGGAGTTTGCTGAAGGGTATGGAAGTTGGGGAATTAGGGCTATAATAATTACGGTTCCTTGTATGGATTTGTAGAACACACAAATGAAAAGATACATAAGACTTAGGCTAAAAAGCGAACCCCAAATATATGTAAGCAAGCCAGTGAGCGCAAGTAGATGTTTTTGAGCCAAAAATTGAATGCTTGAGGGGAATGAGCTGAGGGCTGTTCAGCATGGCTGTCTAATAGAATTTTCCAACAGGAAGCTTAGGAGGAATCAGCTGAGCCATCAGCTGATGTGTGTTTACAACTAGCTGTGATCAGCTGATGTAGCTGGAATTGAGAGTCGAGTCTGACTTTGTGGCCTGCCTGAACTAACTCTATGCTTAATTTTTAAGACTGAACCCAACAATGTCTTAGCCCACCTCTCAATACTTTCTGATTTCCAAACCCTGTCTGTATCCCCAGTACAAAACAGCTGCTTATTGTAGCTTTTAGCAAACTTCACTCAAACAGGAGGAAATTGTGCTTTTGTTGGGGGCTCTTTTTAGCTGTGGATTAACCCACATGTTGTACTCTAAGTCAATAGAGTTTGGAGCAGCAGGAAGGTGTGTGTGGGATTGAGTCATAATAAACTACTACTTCTACTAGTGTGTGTTCATGGTAATGAAGGAACATGTCATTGGTGTGTTTTTAATAGTTTTTGGACAGCCATAGAGCTCCATGGCACAGAGGAAGAAGATATACATATTCATATATATACATTTGTTGTGTTCCCATGTCCATTGCCTCCACAGCCAGAAAAAGAGGTGGACTTAGCAGATCCAGATGACCTGCAGTCTTTCAGAGATAAGAGGGAATACTTCCAGAAGATTGGTGAGTGGAGTTAACAAGCACCCAATACTTTTGGCTTTTTTTTTTTGCAAGAGAGGCTGGTGAAAAAAATATATGAATGTCTTTATGTCTTCAAATCAATGTTGTAATGTTATACGTAGCACTACAAATTATCATATTAACAGTATCATTCTATATTACATATATACTCAGTAATGTTCTTATACAATTTATTTTAAAGGGTTACTTTGGTCTTTTTTTAAATGGGGTGGTATCGGGTACACAGTTAGTGTATGGAAAGAGATCAGTACGCACAGTTTGAAGAAGTAGGGAATACACTGACTATGGATAAGTACCACATACAACCCCACTTAAAAAAAAAAAACTAACCCTTTAAGTCATGGATTTCTTTATTCCTCACTATCTTTCTCCACTACTGTCCTCCAGGGACTCCAGGCCAATCCAAATCCCAAAAGCCTAAGCCAGCCACCCCCGGCGCACCCAGACAACAGAAACCCTCCTCGCCATTACCTCCTCCATCACCCCCCCCTACCGCACCTAAGCCTGAGGGTAAGAAAATAAAACAATTTCAAGGGACTAGATAATATTGTGTGGAATCTGGAGATACTGGGATATAGATTTAGTTTCTTATTTTACCACAGTGAAGCGTCTTCACAGTCCTCCTGCCAGAGAAGCAGACCCCCCAAAAGAAGCACCTACCCCAGCTCCCCTCACTAAGCCTCAGCCCGAACCTACCTCCAGCATCCGGGAAATCATCAAACTGTACAACAGCCGACCCCAACCAGAACCCAAACCCTTTGAGCCTGTCAGGTCTGTACACACTCATATACATAATCTGATCTGATTTCCTGCTGGATCCTGCTTGGACCTTGCACACCTTTTCCCCTTCACAAGAAGTTTAATTTAGATTCTACATCACTCTGTAGTTTAAGAAACATCGGAGGTGCATAATGTCTCTGTGGCGTTGCTGTGCAGCCAGTATCAGGTGAAATTATTTGATTTGACATGTTTTGAATCTTTTAACTATAGTTTCTGTAGCTGTGTAACATCTTCAATATTAGAAAGCTATAAATTCAGTTTCCGAACACACCTTGCAGAGATTGAAAATACTACAAACTACTCAACTGACAAACAACAAACCTCCTCAGACATCAGATGTCAATCAATACAACATTTGCCTTCAAGGAAAAGAGGTCGGAAATCAAGGAATGGATTTACCCTGTTAAAACAGTGTCAGAAATCCCAGCATGCAAAGCTAAAGGAGAATATTTAATGGGCACTACAGT
Organism: Morone saxatilis; assembly: GCF_004916995.1. Lineage (NCBI taxonomy): Eukaryota > Metazoa > Chordata > Actinopteri > Moronidae > Morone > Morone saxatilis. The sequence continues at coordinate 20,846,339 of NW_023339651.1, read as the reverse complement.
CGATCAGACTACATTGACAAAACCACCATCAGTGCTTCATAGAAGCTACATGCGCTTTATAGTTTTGTGTTTCTTGATATTCAAGGGTTTTTTTTTTAGTTAAAGCATGACAAATTTTAGTAATTTTACAGTTACTGCATGGTCTCTGGATTTCCTCCACTTTATAATGAAGAATTGCTTGGACACACACTGAACACAACTCTGTTTTAAACATGTTTTATCATAGTTACCCCATGACCTTGGGGTAATATATACATTGCTTATACAGATTACAATTTTCCTGACAGCTCATGATCAGCAGATTTAGTTTATCTTTTGCACTCTGCTGTCATTGGTGGTTTGTTTCCTTTTGCATCAGAATCTGCTTAGAACTGGATCAAGTTGGAGCACCATGAGGTTCCTAGGGGTCTCCAGCAAAATGAGGAGTAAATTGATCGCACAATGGCCTCATTAACTTAAAATAATAACTTTTGTGTTCTCTTTACAGACCTCCTGTACGGCATTTTGTAAAGAAGAGTGACCCCAAAGAGGAAGCTCTGGCCAAACTCAAAAACAAAGCACCAGTGCCACAAGAGAAGGTTGGGATTATCTGCAACTAGAAATAAAAATCAAATTAATCTAAATTTCTCTAGAAAAGATAGAGCTTTTGTTAAGTTTCATTATTATATACATCATGCTACATCCTGATAATCTTCCACTTCTTCCTGCTTGCAGAAACAGTGGACGCCTCCTCCACCGCTAGTCAAGCCTAAGAGGGAGCCCCCTCGTCCAAGGACCCCCTCCCCGCAGCGCTCTCCTCCCTCCACCAGGGGCCGCGTCATCTCCAGCAACATGAAGCAGAAACAGCGCTCCCTGGGGGATCTGTTTGGCTCGCAGCGCTCCCAGCACCCTCCGCCCACTCCCCCCGACTCCCCCCCACCTCCTCCGCACCCGGCACCCATCCTTCGGGACATCCCCGACCCGCCACTAATGGCTGCCCCATCTCTCAGTGGGTGTCATTACATTAATGTGGATTAAAAGGCCTCTCATATGTGACAAATGCAGTGTTATCCAATGACAGGAAGTTCATGTCAGTCATTGACCGTTGTTTGCTGTTTATTAACTGTAGATGATGGGATGCTAGATGAAGACAGCATTCGCTCCCAGTTCCACCGCTTTTCTGCTGGCGTTTACTTCTCTTACTCCAACATGCCGGGAAAACTGTACCTACGAAAAGAAGTAAGAGAGACACACACACACACACACAGAGGACATTTATGGTGATTCACTTAAAGCTCCACTAATCAATGTTTTTATATTAACAACGATTCCAATGCGGGGCGTCTAGACAGCTCACCTGATAGAGCTGGTGCCCCATGTACCGAGGCTGAGTCCTTGCTGCAGCGGCCCAGGTTTCAAATCTATCTGACCTGTTGCCCTTTGCTGTGTGTCATTCCCCTCTCTCTTCCCCCCTTTCCTGTCACTCTTCAGCTGTCACTATCAAGGCAATAAAAGCCCCCAAAAATATAGAACTATGAACATAAAATAACTCCAATGAATGTGTATTGTGAACAGGGGTGTGTCCAGAATTTTTTGACTGGGGTGGGGCACTGACTTATGCAGGGGTGGCATAAAGTATGGCTCTCAGCTTTCCAGTCATTCCCAATTTATGCAATTCCAATACTGTTTATGGACCCCAGTATGCAGAAAGTGAAAATAATTAATATATACCACATGCAAAAAAACGCAAAGGGGAGACTTATGGGTACCCATACAACCTATTTTAATATCCTAAGGTCAGAGGTCAAGGGATCCCTTTTAAAATGGCCACGCCGAAATTTAGCCTGACTTTGGTGCATTATTTGCCCCCCTTTCTTACATGCACATGGTTGGTACCAATGGATGTGGTATGTCATCAAATTTTATATGATACCAGTATCTTCACTCTAGCATTAAAACAGAGCCCACTACAGCCTCTGAAAATAGTGCTGAGTGGAAGAAGTAAGGATAGGGTGGGGTGGCATGGGGGGTGGCCAATCAGATTGGTCCCTCTGGGTGCTCTCCTGTGTGTCACTCATAGTGATGAACCCATAAGAATTATCACCAGCTTTACAGTTCTCCTCAGCAGTGTTTTGGTGTCTTTCAGCTCATTGTTTTGGTTTCACAGTGCACAACGTAACTGTTTTGGTTCAGTCTCACAGCTCTTATGAAACTGCAGCAGCAGCAGGCATTTGTTTGCCGTGATAAACTCACTGTACATTACCTGATCAGCACCAAACAGACCAGCTGGCGAAGATAGTGGAGCATTTAGCAGCTTATGAGCCAGGCATTTTTCTCAGGAGAGCTAATAGGAAAGTGAATATTAGACTTACATTCACCAGTTAGCCAGAACACCACCAAATAAAAGCCAATTGTTCGCTATAACAACAATTTCTGCTGCACCCAATGGCTAAACAATCAATGAATGCAGGTTTCCTGTTTTTGTGAGATTAAACATGAACCTTAAATGTGCCCTGTGGAGTTTTCTTGTAAACAAACAAAAGCTGCCTGTAGATCAACAGAATAAGATTGACAAGACATTGACAAGAGTGCGATGTCCGAGTGCACAGAAAAACAAAACAGGGACCCACTCAAAACCAGTACATTTGACTCTTCAATAACGCCTTTCATAGGGAATTTAAACTGGAAATCTTTTTGATTAAAGCCCCTTCAAAAACCTAAAGTATAATGTATTTGTGTGCAGGTGTTCTATCCCAGAGAGATGTTCAACCGGCCCTACATCCTCAATTTGCTCTGTGAACAGGTTGGTGTATTATATATATCATATATACTATATACTGCAGTTTACTGAGTGATCCTGTTATATTTAGCTACAATGCCCAACCATTTATTGCTCATTATCTCCATTGCACTTCAGAGGCAGGACACATCATACTTATTGTCATTGTGTGATGTTTTTCAGATTATGAGGGACACCTATTCTGACAGCTGTATGAGGATCAGCAGAGAGGAGAGGAGGAAGATGAAGGACCTGCTGGGTAAGATTTTTGATGGATGATCATAAAGTTGGATGCTACAGTGGTTGCAGTGTTGGCGCAAATGTTGTGGTTTTAAGGAATACACACTGAATGTACAGTGTATTATTTCTAACTTGTTTCTGCATTAGTTTTGATCCCATTCTGTATCATCTGCCCTCTGTAGCAAATTTCAATGTGGGAACGAGTATAAGCACCATCCAGAATGACAACATGAAGAAGAGGATTGTCATCGCTGCTCGAGACAACTGGGAAAACTACTTTACCCGCCTGTTCCCTGTGAAGGTGAGCAAGGCAAAAAGTTACGGCAAACTTGGGGATCACTTAAGTGTAAAGAATCTTAGTGTCCATTGTTTTATTACATTACAAGGAAAGGCACCTTTATCATTACAGTACATTTCAAACACAAAGGCAATTAAAAGTGCTTTATGTAGGCAAAGAAAGGCATTAGAACATTTAACCTAAGGCCTGAGGCCTTCAGTATCTTCAGCTGGAAACTCATAATTCTAACCTCACAATACATATGTTTAAATGATGGAAACTAATTTCTAACAGTGTGAAACTTCAACCATGTGGTGCTGCAGAATTATTCAGAGACGAGATCAAACTTTCTTAGACAGTATTCAATACAGGCTGGGATTTCATGGCTTTCCAGATGTCATTAGTTGATGCCAAACCACTTACCACTTGTGAATGTTAACAAGTGTCCCCTCTATGTATGTGTTTGTTGCAGTCGGACAGTGGGGACACACAGGTTTTGGGTGTGTCTCATCGGAGCATTCGTCTCCTGAAGGTGGTCAGAGCATCAGGCATCAACCCCAAACACCTCCGTCTGCTCAGGAGCTACAGGTGAACATGCAGCCTATGCACATGCATAGCAGAAACTACACATTATGACACATGCATAATTACATAATTCACATTCACAAATAAGTAAGTAATTAAGTATGTGAGTAAACTTAATTTATAGTTACAAGATAATAACAATAAGAACGCTTTCTCCAGCCACAACTGCAAGCTCTCTTTTATTTTTGGTTTTGGGATTGCTAGAAGGCTTATTGTCAAAAGTAATTTTCTGATAATAAATGTACATCACCTAAAAAAATGGAGCCTACATTACACTTGAAGAAAAACAAGGTCTTAACAACTTGAAGAACCTTAACTTTAACTTTAAAATTCTGGGCCGTAAAACCACAATATTGCACTGAAAGATGCAAAAACTTCTGTAGAGCTGAGATGCAGAAGCTTTAAGCACACCCCTCAAATTTTATGTTATCATTGTAGAATATGTTGCAATGTGGTCACAAGCAGTGTCTTCTACTTATTCTCCAAGTTCTGCTTGATAAGTCACGTTCAGCTCATGTTTCTAGCACAGAATGTTAACTCAGGTCTGCATGAATGTAGCTTTGCAGAGCTGCTGTCAGTTGACCTCCAGGGTGCAGACAGAGTGGAACTAGAGCTCAAGAGTGAGAACTTGGTCCTGCAGTCATCCAGAGCTCCTCAGATCACTGCCATGATCCAGTTATTCCTCCAGGAACTCATCAGGGTACCTCTTCTTTCTTTAATGATCACCATTTCACCATCTTTCCTTTTGATGCTCTGTAGCATCTTTTGGTCATGTTGATCCGATTCTTGTGTTAGAGCCCCATCACTTTTTGTCCATGTATCACCTTCACGGACGTCCTTCTCCCTGCTCTCTAGGACTCCGGCCATGTGGTTGCCCTAAAGAGTTTTGTGACAGATGACAAAAGTCTGCTCAGCTTCAGCAAGGGTGACGTCATCAAACTGCTGCCAATGGAAGGGCTCCAGATAGGTGAGGTCATTATTCGGATCACAGACATAAGTTTGCAATAGTTTTTAGGGTTAGATATGCCTTCTCCTTCACATCAAATTACATTTTCATGTGTTCCACCAGGCTGGCGTTTTGGCACCCTGGGAGGGCGCTCTGGTCTTTTCCCAGAGGACCTCACCCAGCCTTCCGCGGCCCCGGACTACCATGCACTCCACCTTGATCGAAGAGATGACAGGAGGAAAAGCATGAGGACTGCTAGACCTGCTGGTCCAGCCAAGGGCCCATCTTCAGTTCCTGTCATTGGAAATGTGGGCAGCGCACAGAACTCAATCCGGAGCTCAGTCCATGAATTTGAGATGCACTCAGCCATGGCTGAGTTTGCCACCAAATACTTTAGGTATTAAGAAAAAGAAGAATGATAACTATTGTTGTTGATTATGTTCAAGTGTTTTGGGTTCACATAACCTTGTTATGGCTAATTTTGTGCTACCATTATTTGTTTGTTAAAGAGTGGGGACTACAGGTCTGCCAGCCAGTGGAAGGAATTTTTCAGAGACTGTTCAACACACAGAGGTGAGACACAACAATAGCGTCATCACATCCCATGGTTTGTGGTTTGTTCATAGTGCAGTTATTGGCAGAGGTGTGGACTGGAGTCACACTCGAGTCACAAATTCAATGACTTTAGAAACTCAAAAAACACTAGAATTGCTGGTCAACTCACAACTACCAGCCTTTCTGGAGGAAAATATTTTCTTTCAATGAGCAGAGCCTGCTGGACCTGCTCGTAGTACAATAACTGCTCTCACTGCTGCTGTGGATGACAATGGTGTGACAAAAAGCCACATTGTACAGCACTCTTTGTGGATCTGTCCAATCAATATTAGCCTCCCCTTTACTATAAACATAAATACATTTTCCAATTGAACATTGAAATGTCACGTTTTTATACTGATGATATCATCTTGTATGCAATCAATGGAAAGGAATACAATACAGGAAATTCAAACATAATTCCTCTCAATCATTACTCAGGATCTACTGTGTGTGGCAGTGTCTGTATCTGCAGAGACCCCAGCCTATATTTTCAAATTTTTATGTGTGCTGGACGATTCTGGGAGTCAACCTTTGGTCTCTGGCTATGTCTGTCCTCTGCTCCGTCTGTCTGTGTTCTGGATGCACAATGAGCAGCAGGTCTGTGTGTCAGTGTCAGTTTGACTGTGGGAAGATAAAGCTACACTCCAGCTGCATTTACACACAATCCACAAATATGGCATTCCTGCAGGGTTGTGTGGAGGCATGGCTATGTGTGTTTGTGCTTTAGAATGTAACCTCTGTAAAACTTCTGCTAACGTCACGTCTATGTACAATAGCTCAACCAAAGGTGCTCTCTCTGGCTCTCTCTGGGGAGTGATGTGATTTAGATATGTAATTTGTTCTCAGGTCTATCTTGTAAAAGAGATCTTGATGATAAATAAAATGTAACTAATTAACTGCATTGTGTTTCTTTTTATCAAGGTCCTCATACAGGAGTCCCTCATTCTCTACAATGATCCTGAACTCAATGATCTGTCTGTCCAGTGCTTCACAAGTGAGTGCATCCACTCTAACCGTACTAACACACACTGAGACCACTGTTGGTCTGTTCCCCTGTCATCCTCCCATGTATCTGTCCCTCCAGACCTGATGCAGTTCATGGGTGACATGCCAGTGAAGAAGAATAGCAGTCACTTGGACTGCCTGAACAACATCTTACTGGTAAGTGCTTTTTCCAACAGTGTATCTATTGGACTGCATCCATATGGGGTTTGTGTCTGTGTATCTCTGTATCTCTGAATTTGATGGAATTTAAAATGTTTCTTTGTTCTGTTCAGTTAGGGAAAGAAAAGGAGCTGCTGAGAGATGAAATCTACTGCCAGGTCATCAAGCAAACCACCAACAACCCAACCAAGTGAGTGTGTGTCATGTATTACAGGTTTTTGGTTATATTTTCAATACATAATATTACTGAGTAATAACAGGAAATAAATACAATTAAACATTAAATTAACCAAGTATCAGTCTTAAAAGGATGTTAAGACTATTTAAGTCTTATTTTGCCAGCGTAAATTTTAGCGTTTTAATGACAATTTTTATTATAACCTCAATGGTACCCAACACAGAAACATAGGAGCATGCTGGTTAACTTTGATTTATTGAACGTTAATGTTATGGTTATTAGTAAACATAGTAAAAAAAAAAAAAGACATTTAGTCCATCATTGTTACATTGCTGTGCTTTATTGATAATTGGTGCAGTGCTTGTCAGAAGTGTCTGACGCCGTTGTTATGAAGAGGACTCAAGACAGAGCTGTGAAATAAGAATGTTATATCCAGATTTTTTTTGTCACTGCAAAGAGTTACAAAGCACTGAAATACAGTTGGGTGTTTCTAATAATGTGATTTCATTACATTTATGAAGAATTTTATGGATCCAAACACCAGTTTTGTTCATGTCTCATAACTGTAGTCTAAATGTGGAGATACTTAAAATGAGATATTTTCATTTCAATAGAACATCATTTTAAAATAAATTGTTCTAAACTTATTACTTACTTATCGACCAAGGCACTGGCTCAGGTCTGGAGTTGGCTGTCAACTGCTCCTATACTTAGGATGGCTCAAATTCAGAGCAATAATTTCCCTACGGGGACTAATAAACTTAATCTACCCTCAAGATCAAGGAAAACAAGGTCAAGATCAACATCTTTTATTCTAAATTATTGTGAATTTATTGTGTGTCCTTACCTTACCTTAGTAATTGTGTATTTTGAACTACATTTTAAAAATAAATTAATATTATGGTGGAATTCATATCAGATGCTAAGAGTCAAAGCTAATGTAGCAGAATTTGCTAGCGGTCATTTATCTGTAATATTAGCAAAAATGTAATTTCCCCAATATCTCTTTAACGCAGCAATTTTAGTTATATAGAGCTTGTGTTGCAGTTAAGTGTTAATAACTATTTGCAATTTTGTAGCTGTTTATATGTATTACTGACTTAGGGGTAAAATTAAAATTCATAGAGGTTGATTAAATTTAAATGGTAGAGGTTGATTGTTTTAGTTTAGGAGAGTCACAATCAAATGATTGTAGTTGCAGAAACACCCCGTTGCAGAATTGATCTAAATGATCCAAAATGTCAGAACATGGTGAAAACTGTTGATCAGTGTCCCAAAGCCCAAGCTGACGTCCTCAAATGTTTTGTTTTGTCCACAACCCAAAGATATCCACTTTACTGTCATAGAGTACTAAAAAAAGCAGAAATTTCTCAACTTTGAGATTTTATTATTATTATTATTATTATTATTATTATTATTATTATTTATTTCTGATATTTATTATCAGAATTGTTGGTTATTAATTTATTATTTGACAACTAATCATAATGGTTTACTCGTTGCAGCTTTACTAAACTTCCGACAATTTCTCACAACAGTTATGTATTGATTGTTGTGTTTTGTCTCGACAGATCCACATGCACACTCGGCTGGCGCCTGCTCACCCTGGTGACCGGGTTCTTCCCCTGCTCTGCTACTCTGCAGCGTTACGTCACACATCACCTTCAAGAAATCTCTCAGGACCTTGATCACCCATACCAAGGTACATATATACACACCATCGACATATATAAAAATGGACGACATAACAGCTCTCCAAAAGTGAAGCCAAAACATCTCTATCGCCCTCTGAGGGCAGTATAGGTCATAAACCTCCATGTTAGCAGATGGGACATCGGCCAAACTAAAAAATAGCTTCTTATCACGCTGATGTATGTTCAAGTGTTAATATTTCTGATCAGTTTGATTTTAATTAGTTATTTGAAGCTACAAGAAGGGGGTTTCATGTCATGATTGACAGATGAGCACTGCTCGCGATTTAGTCAGCCGTGGACAGGACTTTGATACCAAGGCACCAACCCCAATCACTACTGTGCAGACTCTGGCTCCAAATAAAGCCACATTGCAAGATGGTAGCGGCCGTATCTGGGATATTTTGGCTTAATTTTTGTACCGTAAGAGGCAGTGGAAATATGACGTCCATCTTTTATATGTTGACACATTGATTGATGATATCAGTGTCAAATAACATACACAGTGCCACAAAAATCTGGATTTTTACAAGTCATTGTAATGTGAAAAAAAGTCAGCCATATAATGGTTTATAAACTTAATAAAATAAACATATGTCCTCAGAGCTGGCCAGTGTGTGTCAGGATAACCTTCAGCGTTGTCTTGGTTTTGGCGGTCGCCGCAACCTCCCATCCCATGTGGAGATGGAGGCCATTCTGGCAAGTTAACTTACACCTCAAACAAATAAAAGCATGTCTTTTTAATGATGTATTACCACCATTATGTGCATTTATAGCTGAACTAGTCTTGAATGTGTCTTGGCTTTCTGCAGGCTGGCAAAACGTCTCTACGAATTCCTATCCAGCTGCCAGGAGGAGTAGATTTCCCCATCAAGATTCGGACCTTCAGTGTGAGATTTATTTATACCTTCTTATCTATGAAAAAAAAACAACACTCTTTTTTTATTTTCAATATCTCTGGTTATATTTTGTTTGTATCTTCCTCTAGATGGCAGTAGATGTGGTAGCAGAGCTGTGTAAAGAAATGGGCATCTCAAATTCCACAGAAATCAAAGAGTTTTCCCTCATCGCCAACCGACATATAAGTAAATCCCACTGGTACTGTTTCTAGTTGATGTAAAAAGCAGTCATTGCATTAATTAACTAATTGCAAATGCATTAATTCATAGATGTGTGGCAGTCTTTGGAATTTAAAACAGCTTTATTAAGCTAAGAATCCCTTATCCTGGGTTAAAGGTCCAGTGTGTAACATTTAGGAGGATCTATTGACAGAATTGAAATCTAATATTCAAAGGTATGTTTTTATTTCGTGCACTGGTTCTCAACTATGGTACGAGCTGCCTCTAGTGGTAAAAAATTATATTAATTAATTTAAAAAGATACAATACTATCAAAATACAACAAAATTTTGAAAGGAAATACTTACACTATAGGATTGCTGAAATGTAATTTGAAATAAGTTTAGTATTTTCCTGTATATTGTGTCATGCACCTTCTCCTTACTCCTCTGCTCTTCCCCCGTCAGAAGGGATAGTGCGTCCCATCCATGCTGAGGAGTATCTTTTCGACTTCCTGCTGGATGACGACTCCATCACCCTGTCTCTGAGAAGAGTGATGTGGAGAAACCCTCTGTCCTTCAACAACGACCTTTATCTGGAGTTCCACTACCAGCAGGTGGCAGAATCAGTCAGGAGCAGTAGTAGTAGTACATTTCTACACACTTCCAATCCAGTTTCCATCTCACTGTTATATTGTCTGTGTGTGTGTGTGTGTGTGTGTTTGTGTAGCTCTTAGGTGACTACTTGAGTGGCCGGCTGACGCTTGCTCTCGCTGCAGATGGTTCTCCACCAGTCCAGCAGATAGCAGAGCTGTCTTCCCTGCAGCATCTGATTCACGGACTGACACACATGCCCTTACTGTGAGCCCCACACACTGAGAGCCACACACACTAATACAATACTAATCAATAAAAGAAAAGGAATCAAACACAAACATATCACTGTTATGCCAATGATACACAGATCTACTTTTCTGC
>NW_023339651.1:20835594-20835763 GCF_004916995.1 Morone saxatilis | reverse complement strand
AAATAATTTTATTTGGCCCTGAAAACTTTGTCACTGCAGTTGATCAGTTTATTGGACCATTACGCACAACCTCTACACGTGCCTCAGTCAAGCTTTGTTAAACCGTTTACAGTTAGTACAACAGTAGTAGAACAGTCAGTAAATGCAGTAAAATTCAGAATCAACTATA
>NW_023339651.1:20833198-20835494 GCF_004916995.1 Morone saxatilis | reverse complement strand
TCCTTTGTTTGTATTTACATGCTCCCTATGTTTGTTTGATTGGGTATGGTTATACCCTTATGTTTATTTGTTGTTTGTAAAGCACTTTGGATCTCTGTGTCAAAAAGGTGCTATATAAATAAAGCTTTACTTACTTACTGTGATATGGCTGCACAGAGCAGCAATCAAAAATCCACCTTTATAGCCTTTTCCAACATTTAGATTTTAATTACTGAGTGACATCTGTTATGTATATTTCATATTATATTCAATTTACAACAATAACAGTATAGAACAACTGATAAATTGTACAATGAACCTAAACAATGAACACAGTACCTGCAGAAATGTTGTTTAAAACCAGAGATTTGGATGAATTCTGAGCAGATTATTTCCTGTGAATACTGATCAGATGATTTTGGGAATGTTTTGTACAATCCTGCATCTATTATCTATTTTTGTACTTTAACAATCACACATACATAATAGGTTTCTTTTTTGACAAATACATGGTTTTCTCCCTGAACCCTTAAAATCAAGAAGTGATTTCATTTTACGAAAAGTTTCAACTGGAATTGTTCTTTAGTGCTGTTCTAAATTGTTGGAATACCCCTTTAAAATAGGGGCCATGTATCACTCTGGCACCTGGCAGCAATGATCAGTCATTACTTCCTTCTAGTATTCTGATCATCTCCAACAAATGCCTATAGTCTCCTGGTAACATATTTATTATCTTGGCCTCTATGTTGTCAAACAGGCCAAACTGGATGTATATTGACACTTGCTGATTGTATTTCTCTGCAAGGGCGGAGGTAAAGGGGTACCTGCCCTCACAGAACGTGCTCAAAGGTAAAGCTGAAGAGATCCACTCTTACTGTCAGGCCCAGATGATCAACATGCAGTCCATCAGCCCTCAAGATGCCAAAATACAATTCATTGGTGGGTAACTCCTTTCCTCTCCTCTCCTCTCCTCCCGTCTGCTCTCCCTTCTTCTCCTCTCCACTCCAGCTGAAGATAAGTGTCTTTGTGTGAATCCTGTCTTTCAGAGTGTCTGAGCACCCAGCCTTTGTTTGGCTCTAACCTTTTTTTGGCCCAGAAGGTCAGCCAGCATGGCTGTCCCTCCCCCTGTATGATCAGCATCAGCCAGGAGGGGGTGCTGTTCCTGCACCCCAAAACACAGGTACCTTCAGCTGTTCTCAGTGTCTGTCTGTATGAGTATGTCATTTCCTCAACAGTAAAGACAAATTGCAACCAGATTTCATTCTAAAAAATATTTTTTTATTGTTTTGTTTTTTATCATGTACTGCCATATTTGTTAGCATTATTTTTCCTGGTTTAGGGGTACACTTTTCTTCCAACCGCTTTGCTAAACAGAGTAGAAATTCATGCCCCATAACAACTGCCTTTTGTCCTTTTAGCTTCTCCTACCCATTTAAAATCTTCAGGGATGTTTCTTCAGTCAGAAGCAGTTCCGTCTGAAGCAGCATTTAGCCTGTGTTTGAACCCAAAGGTCTAATAAATGCTAATAGAACACGCCAGCAGCTAGTCAGCGTCCCTGGTGGATAACAGAAGTGTATTATACTCATGTAAAAAGCCAGTTTCAGCTCATCATTTGTGTTTCTACTGCAGGAGCGAGTGTTTCAGATTCTCCTGGCAGACGTGCAGTCCATGCAGACTATCCCTCCCAAGAAAAAAGGCAAACCTCCAGCTATGAACATCAGTTATGGCAATCCAGTTCATCCCAAAACGATCACCATTTATCTCAAAGAGGTAATGACTTATAGTTGTGACTGCATCTTCATATTACTGTCTTTTACAATCTGGGTCTTATTGCTGTACTTCGGCTACTGTAGAGGTAATGCGGTTGAGACAGGACTGACACTCTCATAATGGGATGATCCAAATATTAATCTAATTCCGCTCTAACATTGGGACTCATGAAAGAAGATATAACAAATGTTAACTGTAACTGTTACCTTTTTTGGTATTGTGATTATGTAACTCAGTTACATGTAATCCATTACTCCCTAACCCTGGTTTGCATTCAGTTTTTTATCATATGTATCATCAATATATGAACTTCATATAGATCTCTTATACTTTTACTTTAATACTGTATTGAGCTATTCATTTGTTATTTGGTGTGTTTATTTTTATATTGATATTTTTATATTATATATATATATAATATATTCTATCTAGCATACCTCCAGTTCTTGGCTATTTGTCAGAGTATTTCTACATGGCACATCACCTGCCCTTATATATATATATATATATATATATATATACTAAAAACTTTCCTCTCACCCTCTTG
>NW_023339651.1:20832910-20833098 GCF_004916995.1 Morone saxatilis | reverse complement strand
ATAATATAATAAAATATAATAAAAAACAAACTTGTTTACTGTAAGTTAGGAATCCTAACAGTAGACGTTCAGTCCAAATTTCTATGGCAAGCAGTGGCATGATCAGTAAAGTCTGGTTATATGTTTTTCTTATTTTCAACAAATTCCAAGAAACACTGTTCGTTTTAATATCAGCCTGCTACGTAGTC
>NW_023339651.1:20832413-20832725 GCF_004916995.1 Morone saxatilis | reverse complement strand
AGGTGGTACATGGTGTAAAACGTTGCACTAGAGCACCAAATCCGCAGCAGAAAACATTCCCAAACAAACACATTATTTACTTCTGTTTGAGATACGGTTGCTATAAACTTAGCACCCGGCTTTTTACAGGAAATGGTTTAGCCTTTTTAAAAAGTAAAGTATGTAAACCCAACTGCTCGAGGCAGACGGCCTCTTTTGCCTCTTAAGAGGAAGTTTTTTTTCTTATCACTGCTGCCAAGTGTTTACTCATGGTAGGGACTGTTGGGTCTTTGTAAAATCATTTTCTACATCTAGAATGGTTTAGACCTGCTC
>NW_023339651.1:20832004-20832357 GCF_004916995.1 Morone saxatilis | reverse complement strand
AACGAATAACTCAACAGAGATTCTTTACCTCGTCTCAGTTTGCCCTGGTATAGAGTTATATTAAAGGCTATAATATAGTTCATCTCTTAACGAGTGACATTGTAAAGTCACCAGCAGCTCCCATGTAGTCGTTATATAATGTAAACATTTCTGTGTGTAAATCAGAATTTCTACATGAAATATTTATACAGTCATACACATTTGCACAATGCAGTCACATTTAGCAGACAGTGTCTTTTCTCAGGTCACATTATAAGATCACATTACACCAGCCCCCAGGTCTCTGCACCAGCTTTAACCGTCACTTATAGAACCGACTTTAAGTTACTGCAGGTTGTCAATAAATCATTTCA
>NW_023339651.1:20831698-20831992 GCF_004916995.1 Morone saxatilis | reverse complement strand
GGCTCAGTGCCTGAATACATTTCTGACCTACTTCTTCCATGTGAACCCCTCAGGTCTCTTACGTCATCCGAAACAGGTCAGCTAACTGTCCCCAGAGTCAGAAAAAAACATGGTGAGGCTGCATTTAGTCAATAAGCTGAACACAGACTGTTTGTAGTTTTAAAAACAGGCTAAAGGCTTTTATGTTCATTACTGCCATTTAATTAAAACTGCATTCTCTGTTAGATTTGCACAAAAAAACTAGGTCTCTCCCCCTCTCTTACTTGTGTCTTGTGTTGCCTGTGTGTGTGTGTG
>NW_023339651.1:20826079-20831663 GCF_004916995.1 Morone saxatilis | reverse complement strand
TGAAATGTGCTTTATAAATAAACTTGCCTTACAGTAAACACAACAGAACTAAAACTTGCCTGGAATATTCAGGTTCCTTCATTTTCAAGAGGAAGTCTGCAGTACTTCCACTTTTATTTGTACTATGGATAGAGATTTGAATGCCCTGTCTTCCAGATCGGATACAGACAAAAGGGTCTGGGTCAAATCACCATAACCCGTCTGTAATCTTCCAGGTCGACACGCTGAGCATCTCCAAAGATGAGGAAAATCCCAAGGCCTGTGGCATTTACTAAACTGATGAGGGAGAACACGGTGGCCCACGACAGCGTGACCTCAATCAGGTAACCCGACAGCGAGACCAACACCAGTCCTGCAACACACACCAAGCAAAGGGACAGGAGGCATTTGAGATCAGTGCCAGCAGTAACTCATTTACACTTTTAAATTCCAGATACGACATTGAAAAGTAGACCTAAATACAGCATAAAAAAGTAATAAACCTCTTGAATACATACCCATAAAAGCACCCAGCATATTCATGAAACCTGTTGCAGAAAAAGAAACGTGATCAAATGTCTATCAACAACAACTCAGATGAAACTGAAATGTCGGCTGATAGAAACTCACCATAGAGGGCACCGGCACACGATGGGGTGAGATCCTGTACGTTCACTGACACACCACTGAAACACATTGAATACATATATAATACATAAACAGCAGAATCTACATCTACAGCACACTGAACCTGACTATAAAAATAGGGACTGGATGTGAAGGATAAGTCTGGTGATATTCTATATTATATTTTATACATTCCTATGCGACTGTATAAAGTGAGGGAGCCATAACAGTAACTCTCCTTCATTAAAGACTCAGAGAACTACAGGTGGACTATGAGGTGAAGGTGGGGCTTTTGAAATGCTGTATGAACGGCAGCAAAGAGTGAGCAGAGCACTGACGGCTTCAGTCACCACCACCATGAATTAAAGGTTGTGTGTTGAGAGGCACTGTGACACGTGAGTGTACTGGCAGAGTTGCTAACAGGCTTTGCAACATATTACACAAAAACACAACCTCTCTTTTTTTACTATAATGCAGACAAACTACTTCCCCCTGATTTGTGCAACCATGTGGTTTGTTTTTCTTATGTAAAACACTTACTGTGTTCTGTGTAAAATGCTGAGTGTAACTAACACATACTTTCAGTCTTTACACAAGAATACGTTAACATTAACAGAAATAAAGAATAAGGCGAGCATTATTCTTTAAATATTGACTGAAGCTCAACTGGACAAATCTTTCTTTCCTGGTTAATTACTTAAGGTTGTGCAAATATCTTAAACACACAACAATAATTGAACATACCCGCTGGTGAAGGTGTATAAACATATAGCAGCAGAGACGAAAATCACAGCGGAGGGAAATGTGACAGCTCCAGACAGAAGCAAGATAAATATACTCGATACGCCCATGGCAAAGAACTGAGGAGAGAGACATGCAGGTGAGATATTTAAAAGGCACAGTCCATTATATAAAAGTTTAAAAAGTGTTGCAACAAAGCTTGAACTTTATATGACTTTCAACTCCATTAAGGTTTGTATTGATTCAGATTAAAACTTAGTCCAAGTGTCTGATGCAGTTTGTTATTAATCAGTAAGCCAAACTTTTCCATTATACAGTATAACTATGTACTTTATTTGACCAGAACAATTACTTGTTACAGTTCTTGTACATCTCTTGCCTTGGGTAGGCTTTAAGGCTTGTAATTACATGTTTAAAACAAGCACAGAAATTCCAACATTGCACACCTAAGCAGCGAGAAACCTTTGCACCACACAGACACAGTGTTTAATCACTTAGAAACACAACTGTGGTGAACGACTGTACAATCACAACTGTTTTTTTTTAACACTTACCTGCATTATCTTTCTCACAGTTACTACACCATATCCTACAGAAAAAGAAAACACAAGATGTTTTGGTGAACATACATGTTGTTTTTGAGGAAAGATACAGTAACTGACCTAAAAGCACATAAAAACAATAAAGGAATAATGACACTATATTAATACCTCGGTTGATGAGAAAATCTGAAACATATCCTCCACCAAGTGCTGATGGGATTGCAGCTAGCCATGGAATTACATTATACACCCATCCCTGCAGGAATAGACAAGTTAGTGGTTACATTAACCTGTTTTTCTTATGGCATTTAAATAATGTGGATAGCTTGAGCGTCTCTGGAGTCTTCAGCGTCACATTGAACATGTTTATAGCCTAAATAAAAACATAGGGCGGAATCAACAAATACCTTGGCATGTGGAAAGGATTCTTTGAAGTATGTTGGCAACCATGACAGTAAAGTGTAGGACGTGCTGCACATGCACATGTGAGCAAACACCATGGCCCTATCGAAAGAAGACGACAAAGACGGAGAGACAGGTTAGGCTGGAAACTCAAACAAGCATGCAGTGTTGTAGTCAAGACCACCTTTGGCGAGTCCAAGACAAGTCCAAGACAAGTCCAAGACCAGGACTAGTCCAGGTCAAGACAGAGTCCACATGAGAGAGTCAACACCAACCTTGGCAACCAGGCATACGATTGAAAGTGACGTTCATTAGTAACCATGGTTACCAGGTGGCCCATTCTAAGGATTTTAAATTGAACTACAACCCGTTTTCTGAACAAGGGCGCTACATCAGTGGCTCTGCTTTGAAGGAGGAGGTTACTTCAGAAAAAAAAAACAATAACATTGCTGGACTCGGTCGAGACCAACTAGAAAATTTGACAATAGAAAAAAAAGCCTTGAGACTGGACTCGAGTATTACAGCACTGCAAGAACTGTATGAATAAACATTGAAGAATTAAAGAATATAAACTGTACCAGACGGGTGGCTTCTTAAAAAGACTGAGCCAGCGTTTTTTTGACACACTCCATTGTGAGTCATTACTCAATTTCATCTGCTTGGGGACAACTTCGCCTGAAACACACATTGAACATTATAATTACATATTATATATTACTGTAACACTGTTGGTCATTTTGCAACATAGTACAAATAATACTCAAGTGCAGTTGAGGCTGATTCGAATGTCCTATATTCAGGTGATTATACACTAATGAAAACACACGTATAAATATTATATTCCATTTCTGCCAATACATCCTCCTAATTGTTACACACTGGACCTTTAAGGGGTCACCAAAGTTACTACAACTCAACCTGAGGGGGACATGAATGCGTATACCAAATGTCATGACAATCCATCCAGTAGCTGAAAGAGGCAGAGCTAAGGAAGGCTCATTTATCTTTCTCCATACTGACTAGGTGACAACCTGTGGTCATGGTTATTCATGGATGCATGACTGACTAGTGCAGTAGTTACCGTACCTTTTAGGAAACACTGCCAAACAACGAGCGCCCAGAGTACGGACAGGAAACCGGTACTGTAGAACATGCTTTCCCAGCCGTACTCGTCCAGCATCACAGACCCCATCCCACCTGCTAGTAATGTCCTGAAAGAGCAAAACATAAAAGATGTCACAAGGGATAGATGGTGTGTTTTATGTGAGGATTTGTGTCTGTGTGTTAACATACCCAAGATGGCTACCGCTGTGCATGGTGCTCATTAAAAACCCTCTCTCGCCTTCCCCTACACGCTGTGAGCAAAGGCTGGCCAGGGACGGGAAAAAAACCCCTATAAGACATCATAAGATATGAAATATCTGTGAGCTTGGACAGTTCGGACACCACTAATTCAATTTATTCATATTTCCTGCAGGACTGGAGCTTTTATTTTTATGTGTTTTAATATATTTTTGGGCTTTTTGCCTTTTATTGACAGTTGAAGATAGACAAGAAAGGGGGAGAGAGAGAGAGGGGATGACACTCTGGTAGCCCCGGTAGCTCACCTGGCAGAGCTACCGGCGCTACCTGTGGAGCTTTTATTTCAGACAATTTTAATTGAATACATTTTGAAAAATATTCTTACTCACTCAACAGTTAGATGCAATTGACACCACTCTCATGTCTGCAGTTTATATGAAAAGTAAAGACAACAGCTGCTTAGCTTAGCATAAAGACTGGAAGCAGGAGGAAACGGTCTGGCAACTGCTCAGGAAATAATACAGCATGTAACCCCATTAAATCACAACTATTTTTTTTTTACACTTAATAGGGTAAAATGGATTAATTTGTGAGCTGTAGAAGTGCTGATGGGTGGATTTTGTTACATTTGCACAGGGCCAGGCTAACTGTTCCCCCTGTTTCCAGTCTTTATGCTAAGCTAAGCTAACTGGTTGGCTGACTTTAGCCTCATCATTAGTGTACAGACATGAGAGTGGCATCGATCTTCTCATCTAACTCATGCCAAGAAAGTGAACACACATATACCCCAAAAATGGGGGCGGCAGTAGCTCAGTGTGTGGGGACTTGGCTTGGGAACCAGAGGGTTGCCGGTTCAAGTCCCACAGACCACAAAATATGGAGTGTGGACTGGTAGCTGGAGAGGTGCCAGTTTCACCTCCTGTGCACTGCCGAGGTGCCCTTGAGCAAGGCAATACGCTAACCCCAAGAACTGCTTATGGCGCCGCTAATGAGGGACCCATCACTCCACCAATCCTCTCTCTGTTGTGCATGTCTACAAGGGCCCTGCATGCTGCATGTGTGTTTCGGCCTGTGTGTGTTTGTGTGTGTGTATAAAAAATAAATAGAGTGTATAGAAGAATTTCCATAACTGGGGATTAATACAGTATATAAAATTTAAAAAATTTAAATTGTTCATGTACAGTACACAGAGAACAACAAAACATGAATTTCCTTTTTTTGTGTGACAGCTGTGCTCTGTGGTCATTTGAATCACCTTTTTCAAATGTGCAAGCCCAGTTTGAGACAGAAAAGGGTTACATCTTCAATGCTTTTCTTTTTATGGGCTTTTAATGTGGTAAGAAAAAAGAAACTGAATTTTGCATACAGCATTAAGGCAATGTAAAATAAACAAAAAAACACCAGGGTTAGGTTATTACCGTTAGCGACTGTGAGTTAGTATATGACACTTATTAAAATATAAACTTTGAAAAAAACTTTCATTTGTGCATTTATCTCTGATTCCATCTGTCAATGTCTCTTTCAGGCTAAGGAAATGTGCCACATCCTTGCTCTGATAATGGAAGAGTCGATCCGACCATCAGTCAGCAGCTCCATTTCAAATCACCTGTAGACACCACACACACACAGTACTGACAATGTCTGTTAATCACTGCCGTCTGAAACAACCTTTTGTGTATACCTTTTTTGATTTATTTTTTTTTCCTGCGACAGTGTGTCGCTGATGAAACGGGCCGAACAGAAACATGAATGTGCTCACACAACGATGCCGACACTCTCTCCAGTGTTATGTTATCTGAGAGGAAGTGATGATGGCATGTGTACCACTCTGATCATAGAACATAAGTGAATGCAGGTGCAGAGATTAAACTCTCCAGTTATTGTATGAATGAATCAATTATTTAAAACTGCATTCAAATTGTATGACACACTTGCTGAAATGTAAAGTCTGTTAATCATTATGGGAAGTTGATGTAATGATGTCATGTAAT
>NW_023339651.1:20825445-20825951 GCF_004916995.1 Morone saxatilis | reverse complement strand
TTTTCTGTTTTCATATGAATATGAATCTCTTTTACAACTTTAAAAAAAGTAGTTCAAGGCACAGCTTGAACCCATAAATGGGCAGTAGCAGCCAGTCAACATTCCTCTGGGGATTTTTAAACAGTTTAATCATTTAATTAGGGACATTCTGTGGAACGGGAAGAAAGCCAGAATAAACATTCACATGCCCCTAAGCTGGGCCAATAGTGGCACTGTCACAGAAAGGGATTAATACCATTCAGAACAGCTGGGTTTTTAAAGTCTGACACTGGGGTCCCCCCTCAGACAAAACTGAGACAACTATTGTTTTCTCCATTTCCGGTGCGGTCTCCTAAAGGCCCAATGTGTAGCATCCTGTGGCATCTAGCCGTGTAGTTAGATTCAAACTGCAACTCAAAAGGTTTTACCCTCACTTTCCAAGTGCCAGTGAGCTATGGTGGCTTCAAAATGTGTAAAAACACAAATGGCATTATCTAGAGCCAGCTCATTCTAAGGTTACATTAAAA
>NW_023339651.1:20817369-20825397 GCF_004916995.1 Morone saxatilis | reverse complement strand
CCACTTCTGCCAACAGATCCTCCTAAATGTTACACACTGGACCTTTAACTTCTAGTTGGTATTGCAAGCTATTAAACTCAAGTGAAAAGAGGAGATATCGATTAAAAAGACAATTTTTGGTGCACAGTTACATACAGAGTTAACTAGCTTACAACTAGCTCAACTGATTCTTTAAACGTATCACTATGATGACGCTAGTAATGCTAATAACCTATAAGTTATTAATTTGCAGATGCCACAAACAAGTTGATTGGCCTGACAGCAGATTCATATTAATTATAATATACAATTTTCACCCAACTGATATTTATGTATATATATATATACATACATATGTCACCATAACTATTATAACAGTAAGATTAATTAGCCCTACATGTTAAGGTTGATCTTCTGTTTGGAGAAGAGTTTCATATTCCTCCAGCTCTGTCAGTCCTTCACACTGTATGTTAGATTACAAAAAAGATTTTTGCTCAAAATTAAAAGTAAATTAATTTGGTAGCAGTTGAGCTCACTAGTCAGGGGACATGTGATAGGCTGAAAGGTGAGAGGGGGAGTAACGACCATGTGATCAAAAGTGACAATATGAAATAAAAAAGGGGCATTTTCAACCGAAAATGTCTATAATGAAATCCAAATGATGTCTAATAAAATTCTTATGAAAATTAATAATGAAATTACGTATTATTCATTCAATATTTATTTATTAATTTGATATCTACCAGCTTTCCATTTTGCAGGTTACTTTGGTAACTTTAGCTTGCTTGCTCACTAATGGTATCACTAGCAAAATACTCTGAGAAGTAACGTGAGTGGATAAGTTAGTTGGCTAACATTATCTTGTAAAATGACTTTACCAGCTAACATGATCCATGACACTAACTTATGTATTATGACAAATGGTGTTGATTTTGGCCAACAATGAACGATACAAAACAAACAATTGCTGTCTATTAACCAAGAGTGATGTAAGACAGGGGCATCCAACTTACTAACTGTAGCTAAGCTAAGCTGGGGTTGTCCGGCTGGCTGTGTCTTGGCTGCACGGTGTAGGTCTGGCATGGGTTGCTCCGTGGTATTGGCTGATGGGGTGATTTGTAAACAGCAAGCTAGTAACATGGAGCCAATGGTCCGAATAAAAAATACTGGAACATTGCACCTAATAACTCATAAATGCTCACACCTACGGACTGTACAGAGTGCAACAGGATGCTGACTGCAGGCCACTGGTGTCATTATTAACAACGGTTAATGTCGCCTTTAAATGTCACCTTTAAAAATGTGATGATTGTGGATGTATTCTGCATTTATTTTGTACTGTTACTTGTACTATATAATCATTAAAACTGCTTCAGGCTTTTCAGGTTCATGACACGTTCAACTGAGAAACATTTGTGTCTTCAATCATCAAATCATCTGTCAGATACATTTTACAATATCTGTGTTCATTAACTTAATCTTGGATCTTTTCCAATATCATCAGCCACCATGGTAAGAAGAGACAGCAGGGTTAGCAGGGTAAGATGTTCAAACCAGGATTTTATCTTTTGGTCAGATTTGTCTAAAGTTTCAACTTAAACAACTGATACATCAGGTATACAGTATTTTAATTAATGCTATACAGAAAATTATACAGAAATTAATATACAATAAATAAAGGATTTATTTAATAGTTAAAGTAGCTTTTCTATTCAGACTTGTATGTAAATATGACATATTTCCCTGCAGTATTCTGAACAGATGACTACTCTCTGGTAAAGAACAATAGAGTTCTGACTGACTCGGTGATATGAGAAAGATATACTTCTTTGCTCATTGAGCACAGGCGTTTAAGAGAGGGATGGAGGACACGAAGAGACAGATGGAGGGTGAAATGAAAGAAATGGAAGACAAGTTGAGGATCAGAAAAAAGAAATGGAGAGCACGATAGTCTTTGTTGATAAGTGGAAAGAGTCCAGAGGTTTGAAGAGAGTGGAAGGGAGGTGGCAGAAGAAGTCAACCGGCTTGAAAAACTCCTCACTGAGAAAGACAAACATCAGCAGGGCCGTTGAAAAAAGACAAGCTTGAGCTTATTTCAGAAGACTTCAGACCTTTGGAAGTGAAATACGTGTTGTCTTTCTCTTTCCATGAGCTACCCTAACCCCTCCTCCCCTTCCTGCCCCAGCTCTATCCACCCCTCCCTCACTACATTTCCCTTGTCCTTCCTATATTTGATGTAAACAGTCTATTTAATTTAATAAATCACATATGTCCTCTGTCTTTGTGAACAGACACAATATAAGATAAGACTAGATCAACTTTATTGATCCCATGCAAGGAAAGGATTGCAGCAGGGGGGTTCTATTATTGGTGAAACTCACAGGAAACTGCAATTGGTCAAATTTGTGGAAAAGTTGCAGTGATTGGACAAAATAGGAAAGTTTTGTAGAATTCATGAGGATTGGTTGATGATTATCATCTTTATTCCATATTATCATCAAATGTTATTATTTGGGTGGTATAGTCATGATAGTGTGTACTACACTATACTATATAGCATAATCAGAATCAGAATCAGAAATACTTTAATAATCCCAGGGGGAAATTACTTAATACAGTACTTAATGTACCATACAATAAATGCTGCGGTGCTGATGCAGGGAAAGGCAAAATTTGTTTCATTTGAGGTCAGAGTTAGTATGATACACTTTTGATATTTTATTTTCAATAACACAGGGTGAGCTTCAAGTCGACCATATAGAAATAATAATATATTTAACACCAATTAAATAATAAAAAATACTACATGCTTGTTGTTCTTTCATTGCTCCCAGAAGCATGACTCATATTAAAGCCTCACTATGAGGAATGTTTGGAAAGTTGGAAAGCAGGTCCAGCCGGGGCTGACAGGTATTGATTAATACAGTGAATGAAATTACACTGTGGAGGCAACCTGACCTCAGTTTCTACTGACGCAGTTTGGACTGCAGAGACACAGCCTGAAGGTTAGAGGAGAGAAGTTTCCTGTGTGTGTTTGTGGGTATGTACAATCAAGTCCTAACTAATGGATTTATTCAGAGTTAATCAGTAATTTACTAATTGTTATATCTTAAACCTTATCAACATGCTCTAATTATATACTTGTGTGATTGGGTCCAGATTCTTAATAAACCATCAAGTCTGCAGTTACAAATGTTAATAAAGTCATCAATAAAAGTTTTTCACTTTTACTAAACGAACAGAAAAAGTAATCTGCAAATATAAATGTTAGTCATTAAATGTATGGTTCTTACAACAATCATTCATATTCTTTATAACAATTCTAAAAGAAATTGTAAATGCTATATTAACCATTAATGAAGCCATTATTTGCAACCTTTATAATGTGTGCCTTATAAGAAAGTTGTACCTAAACGTATATTTTTTTATGCAACAACTACCTAAAATCTGTTTTCTTGGTTTTCAGGTGTTGGTAGTTTTGAACTTTGGACAGACCATAGGCTAACTATGTCCCCCAGCTTCTAATCTTAATGTTAAACTAGGCGTACCACGTCCTGAGTCCAGCTAAGACCAATGAAGATTACATCCTCCACCACCACCGGTTCCAAATGTGTTCCAAATGTGGAGGAGAAACTATGGTAATGCTAAAGATCCTATCTACAGTGTTTGTTTTGTTCTTACTGTCCTACTGTAGAAACATGACGGTTCAACATGGTGGACTCCGTAGAAGACCACAACAAAACTGCAAAAAACATTTCTTTATGGATCTGGCTTCACTGCACTGCAATCACTGCACAGGAGCAGTGTCATGTTGAAACAGGAAAGGGACTTTTTCATACAAACTGAATTTAGCAACTCAGTTCAACATTAGCTTTTGAACAAAGGTAAAAATATTCCACATTTTTCTTTCATTCATCATTATTGTTCAACAAACCTTATATTATTCCACCTTTCACACATTTTTTAAAGCCAGTATGCAGTTTAGCATCAGCTTTTTAACATCCAGCACACCCCAAATTCTTCAGAAATTGTCTTCCTAGTTGGATCTGAGGGCCCTAGTCCAAACCACAAGAAATGGATCCAGAACAAAATGGATGAAAAATGTATATTCTATTAAAAATGCATACATGTTGCATAATAGACATACATACATAAACATATCCGAGCACATTCATCAGTTTAAAGTGGATGTAACCCAAAGTTTATTATGTAAGAGTCAAATGTGTGTAGATATTCAAATGTAATCAAATTGTGAGTCTCGAGGGCAGTACAGTGGCAACAATTTCTTTGCACCATCCTGGGGATTTTACCTTTCTCTCTATTTATCTCATCTGCAGTGAGCTCTCTCTGGAGGCTGACACTATTGTCTGTCAGCAGTCCTACTCAAACACACAGACTTAAAAGTAATAGTTTACTTTCATTTTTTTTGCTTAGGTTTTAGTCGCATACATTTTAACTTGCTGTCATAGTAATGAAGTAAAGTAATAACTGAATTCAGTCAGTCTAATATACATTAACTGATGCTCTTTGCCTTTCCTGCCTGCAGATTTGGGCAGTATAATCACAAATAAGCAGAAGTATTCAGACCCTGCTTTAGTAAAAGTAGCAATATAATAATGCAAAAGTACCCCACCTCCATTGCACCACATCAGTTAGCCGTGTAGATAGTGGTCCTGCCAGGACACCTAATTAGGAATCCTTCTATGTCAAAGACTTCCCTTCTATGCTCTGATTGGCTAGGAGTTTCCTTCTTTGGTTGGGTTTGTTATGTTCATGCGTGAGTAGTGAGATTGGTTAGGGTTAGGGTAAGAATATCAGGGTAAGCCAATGAGAGAGAAAGTAGAGTGGGTTATGCCTTCAACATAGTAGGATTTGTAAATTTGCTGTCCAGACTAAGAGCTCTGGGGGGTTTTGGTCCAGTGCGAAGCTGAACGGAATTCTGGTGGGAAGCAGAGCCAGAACTGGAGCCTGGCAAGTGTGCAATAGAATGGGGCTCTGCTAAAAGGACCGTTAGCTGCACAGTTAAATGAGCTCACAGCAGCTACAGATAGCAGCAGTTAGCACCAACTTTAGCAACAAGTAAATAAACTCCATAAGGAAACTGCGTAAATCACTTAAAGTTGAGGCAGAGCAGCCAGAGGACATCAGTGGGAAACAGAGAAAATACTCTCAATAAAATATGATCCACCAAAATCTGTGTGTGAAGTTGTTTTGTTTTTGTATAGCAAGTTAATCAGTGTCCCCAAAGACACTCTGCTCCATTATGTATAATTTTTACGACTTCATTCTTGGCTCATTTGTGGTCTGGTGATCAAATTTAGTGCCCCATAATACCAAAATACCATTTCACAAAAATCTGTGAATAAAGTTATAAAATGTTGTTTTTGTACAGCAAGGCCCATGAACAGTCAGTGGTAAGGTCTGACTTCATGCCTTTTGGACATGGATGTATAATTTAGAACTGGACCCAAAGATGGCATGTATTCAGTCCAATGAGAATTACTCTCCTGTTGCATAAGCCAAAAAAGTTTCTAGCTTTGGGGTTTACATCTGAGGTATGCAGCCCACTGAATATCAGCAGCATCTCCTGCTGGCTCTGCCTGTGAGTTCCTGCTCGGCCCATAGATGAGAGCAACCTATCTGGGTACTTGGGTGGCTGACACTGTTTCTGTCGTTAAGACCTTTTCTGTTTTGGTCATCTGTTCAGTGTGACGTTACTGTTAACTAATTCCATTGCTGTTGCGAAGGGGAATCGCCATTTGTGTTTATTAATCAACTTTTTACTATGAGCTGACAGAAGTAGAAAACAGGGGGATTTTATCTCCACTTCCTGTGTTACTTTATGCTGTTTACAGGGTTCACTATTAGAAGAAAGGTCAGCTGAGTTTATGTGAATTATTACAGTTAAAATACCCTCTGCTCCACACTGTCAAACCAAACTCTATTTCAAAAGTGGCTGTTTTATGGTAGGGCCATATTTTATATTTTATAACATTGGAAACTTTGCTTTTTCAGTGTTTCATATTTAAAATGCTCATAATAATTTGTTCCGCTATTAAAAGTTGAATCTGGTCCGCTATTAAAAGTTGAATTATTATCCTAAAGCGATAATAAACCTGTGTGGAGGATTTAGTAGCATCTAGTGGTGGAGTTACACATTGCAACCAACTGAATACCACTCCAAGCATGTAGGAGAAACTACAGTGGCCACCAGGGTTTGGTTGTTCCATTCTGGGCTACTGTAGAAAGGCAGTAAAGCTGTAAAAACTGCTCATTCTAAGGTAACGAAAAAACACAATTCTTATTTTCAGGTGATCACACGTTAATGAAAACATACCTATGAATATTATATTCAATGTATGCCAATAGATTCTCCTAAATGTTACACACTGGCGCTTTAAGTTAATTAAGAGAACAACTTTTCATATTTTTTCCATAAATCCTCTCGGGTTTCCTGATGCATTCATTGTCAAATGGGACCAACAGGTAGAACAGGAAATACAGTACAGTTAACTAATAATCCGTTATTTCAGATGTCATCACATACTGAACATCATGTCATCGTGTGATTTCCGGATTTTTGTTTGTGTTTAACAATGCAATATTCTTCATGCTGTAAAAGGTTTACTTCGGGAGATGTTGCAATATGAAAAAACAGATGAATAACAGGCTATAGAAAACCTACTAGCGCCTACTTCATGTCACAGCTGCTTACCATTAACATTTATAATAGTTGTAATTATAGATATTATATAATGACTAATATATCGTTATTAAGTTATTGTCGTAATAGCTCAATATTATAATGACTGAGCATCGTGGATTGGTAGCTACTCCTCAGGGTAGATTGGAGGTTTCCTATTTCAAAATAGAACCGTAAACAATCTTAGAAAATATAGCTTCGCCCACTTTGGTTTCAGCCAATCAGAACACAGAGTACTCTAGCACCGTCCAATCACAACACACAACTCCTTCTTCCAGGTTTAACGCTCCCCAACATGGCTGCTGCGGAACAGTAAATGGTCAGAAGTACATTTGTATTCGAGAGAAAAGCACAATTTAAAAAGAAATCAACAACGACCTTAAAATTACAAAAGGTGAGTTCGAAGACTAATGCTGATAATGGACGGGCTCTGTTGTTATGGCGAATATTGCTACAGCGTAGGTCCAGTTAGGTCGAGGCGTCTGTTAGCATCTGCCTTTGACATCAAGGGAAGGGGACGTCTATCGTTAGCCGCGATGCCAGACGCTCAGTACAGCGAGGACGATAACATAAACTCCCATTTAAAATTTCACTTTTTTTACCCCTAATGTTGGTCGTACTGTTACATTCCACTGGTGAAAACAACGGCTCATGATATGTTGTCAATGTAAGGATACACGCTTAAAAACGTTACGCCGGCCAACGCGAGCTGTCCTATAGAGAGTCGTTCACCAAAATAACATCGTGATTCATGGGCAGTAGTGTTAGCTAGCAGTTGCAATGTTATTATGTCTTTAGCTAGTGGTGGTGTGCAGTACGGTTAAGACTGACTGATATACATTGGTAAAAGATTTAAAGCCATTTTACGCTAGTTAGCTCGGGTACTTCTGTTGGAAGGGAAAGTCACATCTCAGATTGATGGCTCTGTCTAGTTAATGCACGGACATTGTCACATTTACATTAAAATACACGCTTGAAGGCAATTTCTACACTTTATTTCAGCACTGTCAGTCCTATTTGTATGTGCAAGCGACCTATAGGTGGAAACAAATCCAGTGAAAGCGGCTCGGCTGACAACGATTAGCTCACTAAGTTTACTTAGCTAGTAGTAGTAGTAGACCTGTTTGTGTGGGAACTCATTTCCGCCAATGGGATTAAAAAAGGATCCTGTAAGTTATTATGAGAGAGTTTCTCAAAATAATGACGTATTATCTCAAAATAATGACTTAGTGTCTCAGTATAATGAGAGACTTTTTCACTATTATGAATTATTATCTCAAATAATAAATAACCCTTAGGGGTTCCTGGTACATTTTTCTACCATTCCGTTTTTTATTTTCATGCTA
>NW_023339651.1:20805747-20817269 GCF_004916995.1 Morone saxatilis | reverse complement strand
TATTGATGATGATGTGATGTGATGACACGTTTTTTAAAAGGAACTCCTAAGGGTTAATATAATGAGATATGGATTTGCAATACTAAGTCAATATTTTGAGAAAGTTTCTCATCATAATGACTTACAGAATCCTTTCTTCCCCCGTCACATTGGCGGAAATGGACTTCCATATGTTTGGGACAGTGTCTCACCCGCGCAGTAGTAGTCAGGTCTGGAGAAACCTGAGGGTCCTATTGTTGTTCACACTGTCACAATATTAGTAACATATTTGCTTTTCCTACTATAACAAGGCTAAAGTTTGGCTGTGAATAACGTCTATCGTTAGAGAGAGCTCGGGACAAATTTTAAACGACTACTGAAATGCACACACCACATACTGCGCTTCTTTAAACAATAAACGTGGCTGAAGGATTAACTTGTATCCTGCTTAACATTGCTTGCATTATCCACAAGTGATGGCAATTGTAGGTATCTAAATGTCCATACTGGAGTGCTTGCATTAAATTACTGTTGAGTACTTGAGTTTATGTAAAAGAAAAAGAACATAAACATTAGACTAGGGACCAAAGTGAACTCGGAGGAGAAACTGCACTGGGGTTAGTGTTATCCTACCTTTCTGTGTTGTGCTGACTGTGAGACGACGCTGAGAAAAACTGTAACCACAAACATTCAGACTTTGTAATCATTCAGGCTTGTAAAAAAGCTGTCTGGATTACTTTCTTATTTGCAGCCACCTTGGCTTTCGTCTCTGTAAGAATATGTATCACTAACTCATGCTTTCACATTTAAGTGAATTGGCCAACAACGAAAAACACAATGGAATGATGCGTGACTGAATACACGCAACGTTGTCTGCCAAATTGAGTACCGAGTACTCATGCCCATCCCTATGACCTACACCCCTTAGCTCCCTCCAATAGGACCGTTTTTGGGTGTGATCTTACTCGAACAGTCTTACTTTGTAGTCGGTGCACCCTCTCACCCTTCAGTCGGTCCGGCTCTTTTCTCCTCTGTTTGGCTGAGCGCTGTCAACTCTTTGCCAATGGAGACTGCTGACTCTGGGGTTCACTGGGGTTTTTTGTGCCAGAGGAAGCTGCTTATGTGGTCAGAGTGAGTGGAGAGCCCGGTGTCAGTAGATTCAGGGCCTCGGTCTGCTTTTCAATAGAGCTATTATGCTAACATGTGGGTGCTCTCGCTGTAGCCTCGGCACCGCGCAACATGAAAGCGTTGGAGCTAAGTGTAATTAAGAAGAGCTGATGTGGTAATAGTAAAGCCTGCCAACCATGATGATATTTAACAATCAGTGCCTTAATTAAACCTGGCCTACATTGCAACAGAGTGCTGCAGTGTAGGTCAATGTAGGTCATTCCAGTTAGACTTGCTTTTTAATTGATTTGTGTAATGTGTCATTTATCCACAGACCTCCACATGAATGTCATAAAGAGGATCCCTGTGCTGCACCTGAGCGACAGTTAATCCTCCAAGCAAAAACCCCATATCCCACAGTTCCCTGCTTCTCTCGGCTGGTCCCTGCAGGTGTGGGCGTGCCTCCTCCTGTCACACTGGCAGAGGAGGCGGGGCAGGAGGTGTTGCCAGGTGGGGGACCGAGGCTGCACCCGCCTGCCTTCTCTATCTTTCTCCGTCCAAATCCGACCCACTTGATCCGGAGCTCCCGCAGGAAGGCTGAGAGCGATCCGGAAGGGAGCCTCGAGCGCGCGGCGTCCGGATTTGGACCCCTGCAGAGCTGCACTGACAGGGCTCTGCCAGGTGGTGTCGGCTGGTTGAGGAGCAGAGCATGTTGAGTGGTTGTGGTTGCCATGGAGCTGCAGGATAAGAAGCAGGTGAGGTTGGTTGCTTAGTTCAGCATCTGCTTGTGTAACTTAAATGTCCCTGAGGTGGAGAGGTGTTTACAGAACCGATAGGCCTCCTGGGATTTACACTACCCTGAGGGGAGTGCTTAGCTATGCTGCATGCTTGTTTTGTGGTACTCTTTAGGGAAAATGTATTTAATTTCCTAAAGCACATGTGCAAAAAGATATCGTGTTGCCTAAAAGTCCCTCTATATTGTGTGATTGGGCCTTGTTTAGACGAGTATTGACGATCATGAGAGTAGAGCTGGAACAATTAGTCAAATAATGATTTAGTTGTTTGAAAGAAAAATGAGTTGGCTATTCTGATCGATTAACTGATTCAGTCATTTTTCAAGCAAAATTGCCAGAACATCCATGGACTTGAGAAAATGATTGGCGATGAATCAATAATGAAATGAATTATTAGGTTCAGCGCTACGCGAGAGAAAGGGTTTGGTTGTCGTTCGGAAATTTGGATCAGATTTCGCAATGTCTACAACTAGCCAGTCAGAATGTGGTATGAAATGACACAATGCCAGTGACCTGGAATATTGCTGCTACCAACAGGGAATTTGAAAAGGTGACTGGAATCATTCAAATAATAATAATAATGATGACTTTTTGACAATTTTACACACAAAAAGTAATGGAAGCAGCTGTGTGACGAATGAAAAGAGTCCAACCATGCCTTCAGTCACACCTCCATACACCTGGACTGCGTAAAGAGGGCGTGGATGTTTGATTGTTAGCTATTGTTAAATACACATTTCCCCGTATTCACTTTTTCACATGCATTCTCATTGTCCTTGATCATTTTAGTCGAACCTGTTCGAAGGGTCAAAGGTTAAACCTCTGTAGTTAAACATAGATGTGTAGGAGAGGCATTTCACAACTGGGCACCCGCTGGGTCAACATGACGCGTCTAGGAACGGAAATGTGGCTGCCGCTGACCTATTGCTCAACACGCTCAAAGAAGAGCTTTCCACCTCTTCTATCTCAGTGCTCCCACCTATGTGCTGTGTTCTCTTATATAATCATTAACTCCTAACTGTACAGTCAGAGGAAGCATGTAGCCGCCCTCCTTCTGAAGGAGACGTGAATGTTGCAGAAGTCTTAGAGGTGGACTTGACCTCTCATTTTACACGTTTGAATTACGTAACGTAGTGTTGATTGATACAGTGAACATTTCAGCGGTATGGATTCCTATTTGTTTGGTTATATAATAAATTGTGAATGCATTAGTAAGAGAAGCTATCACTATTTCTGCCCCAAATTCACCAGTTTATAAACAGTTTATGAAGGTGTCACCCAGCGACATGTATAAATATGGACACAAAAGTGAAGCAAAAGCATCTCGATCGCCCTCTGGTGGCTGACTGCAGTATAGTTCATAAAGCCCCGCTGCCTCCATGGGCCAAACTAAAAAAATCAGTACATGTCAAATACATTTTTGTAAGAGGGTTTCTGTCATTTTCTGTAGTTCTTGATTAAAATGTTTTATTATAATTAACCGATCAGGCAAATGGGTTATAAATCTACCTGCGCAAATTAAATTGTTGCTTCTTTATACAAAAAAAAAAATATTAGCGGTTCATTTTAACTGCAAACAAAGACCCTCTTAGCTGCTGCGCATGCTGTCGGCTCTTGTTATGGTACTCCAGCAATGTGTTCCACCTTGTTCTCAAAGTTGCAGCAAACTGCGCAATACATAGTTGGAGTTTTGCCCACACCAGGATATTTGAAATGTTTGCCTGCACTTCAGCTCATAAACTTTGTCTTTACCCACCACCATTTTCTTGCCCGATCAGTACTGAGCATGTGCAGCTGCTCAACAGAGATGAGATGAAGCTGAGACGGCTCTCTTCCTTATGCCGTTATCTGTCTCATCATCAGCTATGGAAAAAATGATGACACACTTGATGATGAGCCCACTTTTCTTTCCCCGGGTAAACACAGATGAAATGGTGTTTTGTCTGACAAGATACATAACAATGGCATAGGGCATCAATTTGATGATTTTATATGTATTTTGCATACACTTATTATATCAGACAAAACAGTCCCACTGACTGTCAAAGACCTGTCACCACGTTTTTCAATTTAACTCCTTAAAAGCTTATCTGTGTTTGCTTAATTCCAATCTGAAGTCCCATTATATAGTGATAGTGTATTTTCAATTGTATCAGCCACTCCTTCATTTTTTACCTCTACCAGTTCTGTCTGTAGCTTTTCTGTGTGCATCCTTCCATTATTGAAAAATATGCTAAGTTGGCAAGAGTGGAAAATAGCCTAACCAGGGTTATACAGGCCAGGTTGGCATTGTTCCTCTCATCAAAAGAGCCTCTTTTTCTCCCCACACTATGTCTGGCCTCTTTCAGCCCCCCCCCCCCCCCCCCCNNCCCCCCCCCCGTGCTAGGGTTTTTGTTGCTTACTCTCCCAGCCAGCTGTTGAACTGAATGAGACTCTGCCCATGCCAGAGAGACAGCCAGACTTGGTGTTTTTGAATTAAAGTCCAGCTGGCAGCGTGTGCTGACGCTGGGCTCTGTTGTCTGCAGCCCAGTGACGAGGGAAATTTTGGGTGAGGTTTTGCAGCATCTCCAGCTCTCTCCTGACTGTAGCCATGAGCAGGCTCTCTCTCCAGTTAGGACTCCATTCACATCTTGGGAACAGGTTTCCGAAATGTAACGATTCTCGTCACGTAGCACAGCTGTCGTTATATGCTGCCCTTGTAGCCCAGCAGCAGTAATACAGACTTTAGTGGAGCAGAGCAGAGCAGGGCCGTCATGGTGTTGAAGATGAGAGAGGGGATCTGCCTCAGGAAGAAGAGCAGTGTAAGTTGTCTCCTGCTTGTTTCTGTCAGTCTGCAGCTGAACACATTCTCCTTAGTGACGGCTAAAGAAAATGTAATGCTGTACGTTTTTATGAGTGATACTGTCAAACAGATACTGTAAGGCACGTCTTTCAGTGTCAGTAGTAGTGTTCGCATGTAATGCTGTTGATTTGTTGGCGATCATCCAAGGTTAATCAGGTTGTAGGCAGGGTTTGCTTTACTAAGGCTGCTCAGGCTCCTGCATGTTTACGTCTGTCTAGAGGATTTCTATTGAGGCTTTGTTACTCTGGGGAAATGGGAAGATATTTATAGTTTGGCTATGTGGGATGTAGAGCTTGAAAGCTGAACCCTGTGTGTATGTGTGTGTGTGTGTGAGTTTTCATTTTTGTGTATGTCTTTCTGTTCAGTGTATGCGCAGACCTTTGCAGACACACACATCCTCGCAGTGACATGGGGAGTGGGAAAGGTTGCTTTCCCATTCACATTAGATATGACTGTTTCCCTTCCTTCCTTTATTATAAAGCGTTCTTCTCTTTTTTACACAGCTATTTTGGTTTAAGTGTGGGCTAAGGTAGCGCAATATGGAGAAAATGTGATGTATGATGCATTTGTTAGACAATATGAAAGCAACAATATTGATAGAAAATGAATTGACAGCCATTTATCAAATGCAACATTATCTGGCTCCAGCTTCTCAGTGTCAGAGTTAGTGGCTTTTCTCAGTTTTATATCTTTGTTAATTGAATGTCTTTCAAGTCAGGATCTGAGACCTTTAGAGACTTCTCCATGGGAGAAATTGTGGAGGGCATTTTTCATAGTTTTCTTACATTTCATAGATCAAATCATGAATCTAATCTGTGTTTAATTGTACCTGGTGCAAATATGAAGCAAGATTGATGGCTTGTCATTGATGATTCCCTGTATAATTCAAGTAAAATAACCGTACCAAGGTGTCTTTTAAAAAGTATTTTAAAATTTTGTCCTTTAAAATGTCTTAATATGTATTTTACAGGTCTTAAAATTGGATTGGATTAATGAAGTTAATGTTACTTGTATGAAGTTGCATTTTTCAGTCTTGCTTTTAAAGCTGCAGTAAGATGTTTTTTATAAAATAACATTTTTTGTCATACCTGTACTTTCTGTAACGTTAACTATATGCTGACATGAAACAGATAATCTGTGAATGTGATGCCATTTTCAAGAATTTACTGGGCCTGAACGACAACCAATCAGAGGCGAGAACAATCAGCTAACGTCAAACTTTCAACCTGAAGTGTCTTTCTCAGCTCTAATTGGTTGTTTTCAGCCTGGTGGATTCTTGTAAATGTCATTAGGAGGAACCATAGCGAACTGATTTGTTTTCAACAGATTATCTGTCTTCATGTACTACTGTCAGGATATAGTGAAAGTTTCAGCAATATGACAAAAACCTATTTTTTAGAAACTTTGCCTACTGCAGCTTTAAATGTGTATTGATTGTGCTGAGTAACAACTACAAAACAAACCTGAATGGAACCAATACTGGTTTTCCTTCATGTCCATACTTTTTTTGCTTAAATTGAGTTAGCATTTCTCAGAACTGCCATCTTTGCTCCCGAATTGCATAGCATCGGTGTCGAAGGGTGAAGGAATGGTGTGCTGAAAGGGTGAATGTGGCACGTAGTGTAAAAGCGCTTTGAGTGGTCGGGAGACTAGAAAGGTGCTATAGAAGTACAGGTCCATTTACCATTTACCATCTTCACCACATGCATTCAGCGTGAGGGCTGAGGACTGCGGGCTGCATATCATTAGTAGGTTTCTAACTAGTTTAAATACTTAATTGTTTACGTCTATGTCCACAAGCTAGCAGTCTTCTTCTTCCTTGCATTTTTTGACGCATCACTGGGTTTCTCTGTGCTGTACCACCACCTGTTTTGATACTAACAAGTATTGAAGAATGCCCTATCAATTTGTGTATGAAATTTCAATACCAATTCATCATCAGTGTCAGTGCGCCGATAAGCCAGCTGCATGTTTGTAACAGTTGTCACTACTGCAGCTACAGTAGCTAGGAAGCTCATAAGCTCATAATGCTCATGTGGCAATCTCAGCAAAAATATCACTTCAATGAATGAATTACTTTTACCATTTTACCATTTACAAGTGCTTGGAATTGTCGTATTTTTTGTTGCAGGAAGAGGGAACTGTGACTCTGGGCCTGTCCACTGGCCAGGCTCTAGTGAAGCTCCGGGACCAGCTCAACAGCCTGCTGGAGCAGCACCAGAGGACTACACACAGACGAGCCTCTGCACAGGTAAACTTACACACTTATATCAGTGTTCTTATTTGAAGAGTAACTAAACACCAAAAACATTTTCTTCAAAACATGTATATGGGTATTTACTAATGTTGTTGATTGAATCGGGGCCAGATCTGGACATTTTATTGCATTAAGTATTTGAGTATTTGGGCCTAATGTGTAGCCATAGCCTGACACTACCCCACAGACACTGGAGAATAACCTTTCTGATCTGCTCACTTTGCTAGCTTTGCTAACATTACAACACAGGTATCACACAGAAACTTTTGCAAATGGCTGTGAATGTGCTTCTAGTGACCGTCAAAGCTGCAGTGGAGTCTCTGTGTTTGCAGCATGGACACAGAGAGTCTGACAGCAGCTGCTCATGGCTGGTTAGCTCGTATGCTCTGACTAGCGGCAGCTGGACTACTGTCTGCCACTCTGGCTGGTGTTACCTCCTGCATCACACATTAGGGGTTTAGTTACACTTTAATTATAGTCACTCCCTAAACTTAAATCTTCATTCTGACCTAAAAATGCTATTTATTGTAAACCTAACCCTAAGCCTAAATTAGCTGATGTCATTACGTCTTTGTCAGGATGTTTAGTCCTCATGAGTGTGAAAACAGCAGAACACAAGTCACATAGAAAGCGATGTGTTCCACACAGCCTTGATCCCAACCACTAATAGTAACCCTGATTATTCTTTAAATAAATCTGTCACATGTTCGATGTCTTACATAACACACTGCATATTGTTTTGCTCATGTCTTGTTGTCTTGTCACGTTTTCATAGGAACAGTGGGTGAATAGCTTTCTTTACCATGGCAACCGTCACTCCTGTCTCCATTGGCCAGGAGCTGCCCTCACTCTACTGGTGGTGCTGGGACTTTTCTGTTGTTATGGCAGCCAGCCAAAGGGCAGGTAGGTGCCCTCTTTTAGCCGAACCGTCCTGTTCTGGAACATCTATGATGCTGTACGTGCAGCATCAGTAAAAATGTTGGTGCATGGTAGGAAAGATTAACATAGTTTCTTTGTCCTTGAAGCTGCTGTAAGATTTGTTTTCCTATACTTCGATAATTACCAGCAGGTTGAGAAGATATTTCCCCACCACCATCATGTCAGAAGCTACTTTATTCAACAGTTCCACCACCATTGTTGTAAAAGTAAATTCTTTTTGAACTAGGTTCACACAAGGCTTTCTGAAATGCCACATATTAAATCCTGATTCCAAATAGATATACAAGAACAAGCTAAGGAGGTCTCTGTGTCCCTAGGTCTGGGCAATGTTGCTGTCCCCTGAACTGTATAATTCTCATGAAAAATAATCAACATGTTCAAGTTGAACAGAAGTGATAAAATGTAATTACTCAGCAGCAACACAAACACCAGCTGTCGTTGTTCTTGCTGTCTGCCAAGGCCATCTTACACTTGCCTAGACTGTTCTTCTTTTTGATTAAACATGGATACTAACTGACCAATTGAAACACTCATTTAGATTGAATTTGGATACATTTTCTATACAATTATAGAAGTGCTGGTTCCTCAGAAGGCATCAGTTAAAATCCCTTTTAGATTTATTTGGTGTAGCTTCAAGTAAACGTTTTATTATTATTATTATTATTATTATTATTATTATTATTATTATTCATTAGTTTTTTTTATCAAGCAATGAAAGATTATTGAGAAATGTTTCTCTAACTGTGCCTGTTGAAGACTGATTTGTTTTCTGTTTCATTTGTCCTTTCCACCTCCACAGTTCTGGTATAGAGCTGATGAACGCCGCAGCCCTCCTTCTCCTCTTCCTGCTGAACCTGCTGCTGGTCGGACGTCAGGAGAGGCTGAAGAGGAGTGAGATGGTCCGCCGCCTCAAGGGCATCATCACGCAGCTCAGTGGTGAGTCAGGCTTGTGGACTGAGCACTGGAGGAATTATGGCATTTTTACTTCTTGTACAAGATAATCTCTGTTTATCTGTAACGCTTGAGGAAGTCACTGTCCCTCACTTCCTCATTAGCATGGCAAAAGCATTGTTGTTGCTGACTCGACTAAAATGCGATTTTAGTTTTAAGGGTCTCGGCTATGTTTACTCCCTGGTTTCCACATCACAGATAAAGGAACCTAAAAGTACATACTTTTTGATCATTTTGAACCAATACCTGTCAGAACCAGGTCTCAGGGGGGCATCTCTATGCTGACAAGATTAGTGACTCAAGTATAGACGTTGAAATGAATTTGCGCTTGTCCATTTGGTGAAGTAGTATCATTCATAATCAACTCTCAGGATGTCTAGGGTCGATCTGCAAGAATGGTGTCAGGCATTTTTCAGTTCATCAACTTGATTATGCCAATGTGAACTGTAATGGAACTCCAGCTGTCCAAAATGTCCTTCTGCTCTCCGCCGCAACCTTTTCTTCACTATTCAGATTTGACTGAACCTAAGGGTGATGCATCTCACTACAGCATAGTACATTTCCACAATGACACTGATCAGGTCAAGGAGGGCTTCACAGTTTTCCATAAATATTCTTACTGACAGGTCCTGGAACTGAGTTGTTTATAATTAAATTACATTATCACCATATTCATGCTTGTTATCCTCCCGTCTTCCTCTTACTGACTGCACCTTACCTGTCTTACTCCAGACTATCTGTCAGGGTGTGTGGGGGAAGTGCGGTGGTCTCCATCCCTGTACCCTGATCTGTACACACCCACGTCTCCTTCGTGGTCCCTCCACTGGACCTACCGCGACTCCCAGTTGGTTAACCTGCCCGTCAGTCTGCTGGTGGAAGGAGACATCATCGCTCTGAGACCTGGCCAAGAGGCGTTTGCATCCCTTAGAGGCATTAAGGTAGATACTCTTACAGTGTATGTACACATGCACCTTTTTTAGAGATGCTGAGGGACTCATAAGCTCCCTCCTCTGGCACAAAGTCGTCAAACAATACACCTCTGGTCATATTGAGTACATTGGGATTTGCCATTATGGCTGTGTTCAGTATCAGTATTGTACTGTTTCGAATTCACCTGATTCAACTTTGTCATTTAAATTTCACTTGTAGATGTTCTCTATCTCTAAATGTATACAGGCATGAGCCTTTGTCAGACTGAGTTGAAATAAACAGGGAAAACACTGGTTCTGTTCCTTTGGTAATAACTGCAATAATTCTTTGCTGTTAAAGTATGTCTTTTGGAAGATAAGTTTATTTTATGAGAAATTCAGTTATCAGTTATTTGCCCTAGATAGTCTTTTGGAATCAAATGTAAATGAACTGGTATTGGTCCAACACAAGCACACTAATACACATGTGCATCCTCAAAACCGTGTGGCTGATAGACAATAACTGGTCATTTCTGTTCCACGTGTGCTAGTAGTAGATGTAAGTGGAGCTCCAACAATTAATCCAATAATTGATTAGTAGTCAACCATTTTGATTATAGATTTGAGCAATTAAAAAGCAAGTAAAAATTCTGTAATTCCACTTCTTTAATGTGAATATGTTCTGCTTTCTTTAGTCCTCCCTGACAGTAAACTGAATATATTTGGGTTGTGCTAATGAATGAAGGAATAGTTGGTTGTTGGTAGGCATAAATCGATTATTTTGACAGATATTGCTTGGGTCATGGGGCGTACCAAACCAAGGAAGATGCATACCGAAGTCCTGTACTGGATGTTTTGGGACAAACATATGTACCATAACACCCCTGCTTAGTACAGAATGAGCCATTAAAACTACATTTTTGGGTGACCAGCTTAATCTGTTTTTCTCCTCAGGATGACGAGCACATTGTGTTGGAGCCAGGAGATTTATTCCCCCCACTCTCCCCTCCCCCTTCCCCACGAGCCAATGAGAAGAGAGGACCCCAGAGCCCCCAGCAACATCGTCTCTTCAGAGTGGTCCGGACCCCAGTGCTGGACATAGTCAGGTAGGGAACTCGCTCGTGTTGAGAAATGTTTTGTGTGGCCTTTCTGGGTGGGTGAGATTTTTTTTCATCTTCTCCCAACAGGAACAGTTTGGAGATGGCGTTGGCTCGACCAATCACGGTGCTCGATAACGAGAGGTTTACGGTGCAGTCAGTTATCACCAAGCTAGTCTGTCCTGTCGTGCTGGTAAGCAGTTAACATAGAGCTTCTAAGTCTAAAAGAGTTTGGGATCGCATGTTCTCTACTTAAAAGGACCCCAGATGTAATGCTATGTTTCTGTTGTCTCCCTTTAGGTGGCCTTCCTGCTAGTAAACACTATTCGCTATTTTTGTGACGCACCCAGCCTCACCCCCGCCTGCTACAACTTCTTTCAGCTTCAGGTACAATCATTCAAAACTATAAATGTATAGCCAGACCGGAGTGTATGCATGCTTTTCTATTTTAAGTCAGACTTTCTTTTATACTTTATGTTAGTCATAAACATTGCAAAATTGTATTTGCAGTTAATGGGTGTTCTACCCATCTTGCCCTTGCTCTTCCCCGTCATGTGGGTGCTGTTGAATGCCTTTGGAGAGGCAAGGGTCCTCGCTGAGTTCAGCCGCGCATCACCAGCTGGTCTGGTGAGAGACACACACACACAC
>NW_023339651.1:20804952-20805690 GCF_004916995.1 Morone saxatilis | reverse complement strand
ACAAACACACAAACAAACAAACACCAGAAAAGAAAACTTCAGTTACTAACACAGAGGATTGTGTTGTGTTTTAACCAATACATACAGATATACACTGTAGGGTTAGACTGATACCCTAGTTTGATTCCACATTAAAAGGTCAGTACCCCGAGCTTTAATATGCTATTAAACAGTGTGATCATTAATTACATATTACACATATTAAATTGATCAGTGTTACACAGGTGCTCTATGGGAAGTCCGTAATCTGCATTATATGTCCACTGGCTGTGTTGCAGCATCATCAATGCTCAGCTCTGTCCTTTTGGTAAAGAAAATGTATTTACAGAGAAGCAATTGTAGGAGCAATCTTTTGTCTGTTTTTTTTCCTTTTTGTTTTTTTGTTTCCCTTGTACAAACAAGGTAGAACAATAGGTGGAAAAACCATTGGAAATAATTGTTTGAACATTGTAAAACTTTTAAATATCAGTTTTATTGTCCCTACTATCCGTGTGTGGTCACATTAAATCACATTTACTGCTATTGTACTATAATAGAAACACCATTGTGATTGAGTAAGTACAAGCTTCAAAATACGCTCTTTGATAATGACCAAATAGTAATGACTAATCAAATCTCCACTAATGCATTTTGTAGAAGTGAACAGAAATATTAAATTTCTATGACATTTACAAGTCAAACAGTATGGACAATTCTCATGCTTCACTGATATGATGTGTCTGAGTCATAACAAAGCTG
>NW_023339651.1:20798489-20804852 GCF_004916995.1 Morone saxatilis | reverse complement strand
CTAGCAGTTTGCTAACATTAGCTCTACATGTGTCACTTTTATCTTTTTAACATCTTCAAATGTGGTTGTCTTTTCAACATAGACGAGCTTAGCGCATAGCATATCTAAGTACAGGACAGGAGGAAGTTGACCGAGGCTTGCTCAACTGTCATTGGAACACAGAGTGAAAAGGGGCGGGACTTAAGAAGGGTCAATTAAGCATCAGTTTATTTTGTGGAAGACCAGACCCCAGTAAAGTTAAGGAACTTGCAAGTACCCTATCTTCAACTCAGAATCCCATAATGCATCTCACTCACTTCCAATCACCATTGCCCCCTTTAAATTGGGCTGCAATTCCTACACTGTTCAGTCAATAAGAATGTGAGCCTGACACACCAAGACAACAGCCTTTCTTTGGGATGTTGCCGAGTGTCCATGCTGGCTATTGGCACCTGCAATTCAGAAATATTGATAGTGATCTTAAAACTCACATCAGTCTAACCCAAACACACTAACACTCACGTTCACACACACAACACAGAACACACACACAGAGGAGACGCAGCGAGGGTCTCCCTCTGTGTTTTAACTAGACTCTTCTCTTGCCCCAGCTTGCTAAGTTCTCTGAGGACACTCTAAGCAGCTACACCGAAGTGGTTTCCTCCCAGGTATAACCTCTCGCTGTCTCGCTCCCCTCTCCCCTCTTCCACTCGCTTGGCTCCCAACTCCACCTGAACCCGCCTGTCTTCACTCGCTCGCTGTCCTCGCCCTTTGCAACTCCCTCTCTGGAACCTCCCCCCCGTACACAGCTCTCATGACCCTCCCACTCCCACCCCCCTCACCTTCAATCTCCATTACATCTTTGATTTTTATACCATGGAAATCTTTATGGACATCTTATGATTCAGACCACCTCTCTGATTCTCCATGTGTTCACTACATTTTCTTTCTTTATTTTTGTTGCTTTAATACGAGCGCTTTGCTTTCTGTTTTTTAATTCATCTTGCACGACGTGTTATTTTCTCTCTTTTGACTCTTTGGTTTTTGGTCACTCTTCATCTGTGGATTATCAGTCAACACGTCTTGACCGAGCACCTCTGGATGTAAGTTACGCTCAGATGCCTCCAGTCATCTTTGACATGTTATTAATCAATGTCTCTTTAAGATCGTTTTCTCACCTCATGGATACAGCTTTTTTGTTCCCACAACCTCTCACAGACCCTAACCAAACTCAATCATTGTGCCCCATTGTTGCTGGGATGAAATGCTCAAAGGAAAACTAAGCAAATCGGTAGTCATCAGTAGACTGTCACGAGTCTGTCTTTTCTGAAACCATCAGTGTTTTGTCTCTGGCTTTGGCATTGCTCCAGATGAATACATAGCAAGTGTTATACATATAGGGAAGAGATGATCCTGAGAGGGACTTCCACTTGAATCTGTGCCTGACCTTCCACCTCTGCTTGTCTGCCTGCACTGCATGATGGGAAATCAGGCCCAAAATGGCCCCATGCTGATAATTCTCTTGGGTTTTCATCTCCTTGTGTCCTTTCCTTATCTCCTTTGGAATCATAGTGAGTAGTATTTTTGACTGTCACAGCATCAAATGCTGATTAAAATCTGTATTTGGCAGATCAGTTGGTAATAGGCACTCACGGTACTGGCTGTCATCCTATAAAATGCTAGTATTGTGAATGCTTTTGGTTTGAACAAAATTTGATCTTAACCATTTTAAAACTTTGTCCCTGCTGGACACTGACTGGACTGAGCCAATCACATCCAACAGGCTCCTGTTGCAATTCTCTACACAGGGTATTAGTGTGCAACATTTCCATCTCTGCTGTCTGGATGGTTTATTTTCTTAATTGTTTGAAACAGTTCCAGTCACTTGTGTTACAGTGTGGTATTTCTGTGTGATTTACATTCAGCTGGTAAAAAAATCTTCTTGGACTCATGTATGTACATTAGGGATGTAACTACATGCATTTTTTGGACAGTTAAGCAAGCCATGGTCAGAACCTCAGCCAACTTCGTCATAATGTGGTTGTCTTTTCAACATAGAGCCTAACACATAGCATATCTGTTTACAGGAAAGATAGTAGTTGACTGAGGTAATAGGGGTCAATTTGCCACACACCCCTTCTGCAGGGTGTAACGGCAGATACAGTTTCCATCAATGACAAATGAAAATAAATCAGTTTAGAAATGTAACAATAAGATGCTCCCTATAACTTAAAATCTTGTTTCATAATAATCAAATTGAGACGTTTTTCAGTATTCAAGTAATCAAGGAGATTGTTGTCTGTATATCCATGTTAAATGTGCAAACAGAAACTGTTGGATACAGACAGTAGATTTGTGTTGCATCCCTAATGAACATCTTTCTTTGGTGCACCAGCCCTTGGCCAGAAAGTTCAGTTTGGATGCTGTCTGATAAAGAGAGGAGGCAAGGAAGGGCAAGTTGTTTTCGGTTTGTCTCGCGCTGAATCAGTCATCATGGATTCCATTCAAAAGAAACCAAATCTGCATGAACGTGTTTTGGACACTCACAAAAAGCTACAGCTTGCACTAGGCTTCACCTCCTGGCCTTGTGCCACTAGCATTGTAGTATAGAAGCTTTGTCCCTTTTCTGTCTTTATAGTCCAATCACAGATTAAGACTTGGTTGTTTTTATAGCTGGTTTGGGGCTTTTAGACTGAGCTGTAAACTCAGTTAGCTTCTTTCGTG
The DNA here is from genome assembly GCF_004916995.1 of Morone saxatilis. NCBI lineage: Eukaryota > Metazoa > Chordata > Actinopteri > Moronidae > Morone > Morone saxatilis. The sequence continues at coordinate 20,802,149 of NW_023339651.1, read as the reverse complement.
TTACTAAAAGCTAGTGGTTCAAATTGTATGTTGTAATATATGTATTTATTGTTTATTTATGATTCACACTACTTATATGCTTTTAAATTTAATTTTAATAATTTCATGTCCATCCTCTAGTAAGTAGTAGAAAGCAGTTCTGTAACTTGATCTATATATGTGTGTGTGTGTGTGTGTGTTTTCGTATGTTTGTGTGTGTGCTCATATATACAGGAGATGCTGCGTTGTGTGTGGAGACACCTGGTTGGCGTCCTGAAGGGAGAGTCTCAGACACTCTGTTATACCTCCAGCCTTTTACACACTTTGGGATCTGTCACTGTGAGTATTATAGGGCTAAATCATTCTGGGAAGAATTGCAGTTTCAATTGTGATCATGTGAATTTATCTCCTGATCCACATTGTTGGTCTATATAGTAGACCAGTCAATATAAGCTTGTACCAAGTATAATCACGAAAGGATCCTGACAAAATGCTGCAGTTTCTTGTTTAGGTTTTTCTTTTTAAGCCAAATATTTAGAGAATTCATTTCCAGTAAACTTATTGTAGCTAACTTTCTATAGAAAAAGTAAACGTTTTGAAATTTGCTTCATAGAATGATAGGACTCACACAAGTGATATCAAGGCATGCAGTCAGTTTTGGTTTTATTTGTCCAGGTTTTGAAATATCTGTCTAGGATTTCTACCTACCAAATAGAGGTGGATGACATTGTCTTAGTGGTGATCAGGGAATTAGAAAAAATTACTTGAATTGAATATTACAATTTCACCCCCAAAAATTCCAGAAACTATGTTCCTGTTAATTTGAATAATCCACAAAACTTGGTATGAACAGTTTTATTTGGAACTACTTTGTGCTGAATAAATTATATTTCAGAACTATATAATAGTTAACATTGTAAGTGGCAGGATTTACAATTCCTGCACTGGATTAAAATGATTCACACATACAAGGAAATGGCAAAAAACAATGCAGCATGTAATCCAGCATTGCTGTTTGTTATTTGATCTAATTGATACTACTGTTTACTCTACTACAGCCATATCAGAGCTACATGAACGTTACTGCTGCTAGTCCACATGAAAAGTGTTTAACAAAACACATGGCAGCTTTTATTGTGAAGCAGTCACAGGGAAACAAAGTGTTTGTCACAGAGGTTATTGCTGACCATTATAGTTAATGAAAAATGTGTTTACTAAATAAGACAACAATCATTTAGGTCACTTCTATTTCAGCGCATCACTGTTATATTTTGCAATCATGAAAAAGTCAGGAGCAGCCACAGTGAGCTGTTAACTTCACTGTGGCTGCAGTTTTGTGGAACACTACTCGCAGCATGCAGAATAAAATCAGATGGAGGTTATAATTATTGACCGACTTCCTTATTAAAACATGAGTTTGTTTGGCTGCACTGTAAACATATATACCAGCTGTTCAAGGAATCTTTGCTGTAGTATTAAACTGCACTTGTGTTACCATGTGTGACTGAAATCTTAGAGAAAACAGTTAATATACCTACCTCTATACACACTCCATACACTTTGGAACAATTTTATAGACTCATTGCATGTATGTGTGTATGTTGTAAATCTTTTGTGTGCATGTAGGTGCTGTGTTGTGTGGACAAGCAGGGTATCCTTTCGTGGCCTAACCCCAGTCCAGAGACTGTGCTGTTCTTCAGTGGACGGGTGGAGCCACCTCACAACAGCCAGGATGATCTCAGAGACGACCTGTCTGTCAACTCCTACTGCCGAATGGAGACGGATGATGACAGGGATGAGGTGTGTGTTGATTGTATGTTTATTCTGAAAAATGTAGAAAGTAGTATGGTATATCTACTTGTCTGTTATTTTTAGTGAAAACAGCATGGAGCCAACTGAAATTCAGGAATTCATCACCTGATAGTGCACAGTGTTATATCCACTCCTGACTAGTTGTGACCACCTTACAGGCCCAGGAGGCAGAAGCTCTGCTCAGTCTACCAGCGGAGACTTCCACCCAGCCTGGGGAGGGGCCCGAACCCAGTGAGACGTCCCACGACACTGCTCGCTCATCTGACAATCTCCGGCTTTTGCGCTCCTGCAAGCCCGCGCACACTCGCACCAAACACCACTCTGGATCCAACGTGAGCTTCAGCCATGACACTGAGGGAGGGGAGGACGACCAGGCACAGGTAGGAACCAAATCTGAATTCTCTGAAGTGTAAGAAATTGTTTGATTTGACTTCACGATTAATGCTAATTAATTAATTATTTCTGTCCCATATGTCTCCAGGACTTTGCGATGGGCTGCCCAGAGGCAGAGGCCGATGACTTTGTGTGTGACTACCACCTGGAGATGCTGAGCCTGTCACAGGACCAGCAGAACCCAGCCAGCATCCAGTTCGACGACCTCTCCTGGCAGTGCCACCTGCCCTCCCTCAAGCCCCTGGGCCTCAACATCATGCTGAACCTTTGCAACGTCAGCGTCACCCAGCAGCTCTGCCGCTTCTCCGACCACCTGTCCAACCTGGCTCTGCAGGAGAGTCACGGCACAGTGCTGCCTGTCTACGTCCCCTGGGGGCTCTGTGAGCTCTCCAGGCTCATAGGTGAGCTTGCAATGAAGGTGTTTTTTTCGGCGCTGCTTTTACATCTCTAGTTGGTTTAGAGCAACCTCTTCATACCATGGCCTGATTTGCCCCTTAGTTTGGGTTTTTGTTAGGTCATATGAGAACTCAGGAATCAGACAGATCTTAGTCAGATGGTCTGGCACTGTGATTTCAGCCTTGAAGTTTACATCAGAGGGAAAACCTGATGTGTCATCCCACACAGCATGAATTATGGATTCAGTTTTACCCCAGAAGTCCTTCTCCTAGACTAAATGTCTGAGCACTGTGAGCAAAGATGTCCCTCTCACATGGTTTTGATGATAACGAAGTATTTTATTATAATTTTATTATACTATATATTTATTTTATTTTATTTTTTAAAATGTATTTTATTGTAGCTGGCAATACTGCAAGTGAACCATCAATTTATTTTTTGAGTTGCATGGGAACATAAATTAAAAAATGAAAGTTTGAAGAAATAACCCTGATGAAAAGTATCTCAGCTTGGGTTTGTGACATAAAGTTGCAGAAGGTAACTTTAAATTTTGTTTTTACTTTTTGTCATATCTCCTGAAATGTATAACTATATTCTGTCTATAGACAATAGTACATGAGACAGATAATCAGGTTCCTCTGCTCCAAACTGTATTTGCCATTCATGAATCCACTGGGACTGAACATAAACAACCAATCAGAGTCGAGAAAGATAAAAAGACGGTTTGGGTTGGTATCTTGGTCCTTCCCAGTGTCGTTATTTGACAACCTGGCAGTGAGACTCAGCAATCAACTATCATTCTTTAGTCTGATTGGTTGCTTTTGTTCAGGCCCAGTGAATTCATGCAAAACCATTAGGAGCACTAGGAGGAGCCAGAGGAACCTGATTGTTTCATAGATTGTCTGTCCCATGTTCTACTGTCAGGATATAGTGAAAGTTTTCAGCAAATAACCCTAACCCTAAACTCCAGAATCTCTGAATATGTAAATATTGTTCCTTTCTAAAGTTTTGCTGCTGGACACAAGATGTCTCCTCCTTCACTGTAAAGTCCATTCTCAGTGGATGAGCACTGGTGGCTTC
>NW_023339651.1:20777996-20798389 GCF_004916995.1 Morone saxatilis | reverse complement strand
TGTGTGTGTGTGTGTCAGGGTTCACTCCGGGTGCGAGGGAGCTCTTTAAACAGGAGAACCACTTGGCTCTGTACCAGCTACCATCTGGAGAGAAGACCAAGGAGTTCTCTTCCCGTCGCCTTCATTACTTCATCAAACGCCAGCCTCCCATCTCCCACCTCATCTCCCTGTTCGTACGAGACTCTTCCTCCAGTGAGTCCACACATACTTCAGTTATATAATCTAAGCTAACCCTGTTTTCCTTCTATGCACTTGTTGCATTTTGCTGTCAGCTGACCTTGTTTCCTTTCCCTTTGCCTGAATATCTGAGTGAGTTGAACAGAGAATTTGTTTTAATGCCAAAGTTATTGATTCTGTCTGTCATGACCCCTGCTGTAGATAACGTCCAGATGCTGTCACATGGCTCGGCCGACCTTATCCTGGAGGCCTGCACTGACTTCTGGGATGGAACTGATATCTATCCTCTCTCAGGCTCAGACAGGTGCAGTGTCTGTCACACTGATAATTTTCACTTTGCTGCAAAGATTCACAATCTATTATTTCTAACGGTCTTTCTATTTGTAACTCTAACTCGTCCCTTCTCCTCCTACAGAAAGAAGGTTCTGGATTTCTACCAGCGTGCCTGTCTGTCAGGTTACTGCTCAGCGTTTGCCTATAAACCCATGCAAGTATCACTGTCCAACCAACTGAATGGGAAGTGCGTGGAGCTGGCCCCTGGTCCCTGCCTCTTCTCCGGAGTGGAGCTGCCCTCCACCACCCCCATCAAGCACAACTCCTGCAGGAACAGCTGGAGCTCTGATGGTATGAGTTACTGATATATGGGGATTTCTAGTTCAAGTATTAATATATATCAACAAAGGACTGTCTCACTCATTTTCCCATCTGTTTTCCTGTCATTGTCTCTCCCCATCGTGTCCACAGAGGGTATAGGTGAGGGTGTGGAGCGTGAGGACTGTGTTCAGGCCCTCAGTGGGCAGATCTTCATGGGCATGGTATCGTCCCAGTTCCAGGCGAGACTGGACACAGTTCGGCTCATCGATGCACTGGTCACCGCTTGTATCCGGTTTGTTTACTTTTCCATGGAGGATGAGCTCCGCAGCAAGGTGAGCACACACAAGCTCATATGAACATTTGATAGTGTGTGACAGATGGTTATCTTGGCCAGAATTATCTTTGTATGACACAGTCAGGACATGAAATGGGTCCCTTTGAGCTCTCTGTGTCGCTGTTGTCTATTTTTCATGACAAGTGCGTCCAGCATTTCCCATCATGCAGTTGTTTCCTGTCCACAGTCCCAATCGCAGTTTTGTTGTTGTCATTGCAGTACAGTTACTACAAAAATCCTTTACAAATAATGCAAGAATCAACCAATCAATCAGACTTTATTTGTATTGCACGTTTCATACAAGCAAAATGTAACACAAAGTGCCTCACACAGTAAATCACTGGTTTTATGTCTATGCAGGTTTTTGCAGAGAAGATGGGTTTAGAGACAGGCTGGAACTGTCACATCTCTTTGACTCCAAACGGAGAAAGTCCTTGTGATGGAGCTCCATCCAGCCCCGGTCACGGCTCCCTGCATGAGGACCTAAACCAAGGTACCAAAAGCGTGTTTGTACAGACTCTTTTACAGCAGGTTGGAAAGACCTCTGTAGCCCACTAGAGGTCCCAGGCTACATTAGCCACTACCACACCTGAATGTCAGTCCTTGCCCAACTAACTGTTGCGCTATATATATTGGATAATGGAGGTTCTTTGACAAAGAAGAAGAATGCATAGAATAAAATTTAAAAAAAGGATTAAATGTGTGGTTCTGCTGCAGCAATATCATCATAGAAAATATCGATACATTTGACTTTTGCATTTTGTGATTCTCAAAAACACTGTATGTAAACCTGTATTCCCCAAAGCATTACATAGCAGTGTTGTTGTATGAATCAGATCTTGTAACCATGGCATTGCCCTGCACCGTGAGCTGGTCATCACATGTGAACAGAGGCTGAAAGTTAAGTGCCAAAACAAAGAAAAATGATCCCCTCTATGTTTTTTAGGCTCAACAAGGCTAGTTGTAAAATGTGAGTTTTTGAAAGCATCTCTAACTTTAGCCAGCTCTCTTCATGCGTGACACAGACTCTCGGGATGAAGCAGAAGGTCCACTGCTGCCAGAGGAGGAAGCCCACTCCGACCTGGCCAGTTTCCAGCCCACAGACAGCGATGTGCCCAGCTTTCTGGAGGACTGTAACAGGGTAACAATACCTTTCATTAAAACTACTGCTCAAATATCTGTTTTACATTCACACCAACAACACAGACTGATGTCTCTGTCCTTTCTTTCTGAACCAGCAGGTGATGCTTTTGACTTCAATCTCAGTTTTTGTTTAAACTTCATAGAATTTTGTTCCTGCTTTTTCTTTGTCTGTGAATTTCTTTTTTCAGCTCATAATTTGTTTTATATCAGACTAGAATTAGTTACATTTAGTCTGAACCAAGATTATTATTCTTAACTAAAACTAAACTAATATACGATATTGTGTACTTAATAAACTAATTACAATAAATAAAATATACAGGAAATTAATTTTTTGTCAATGTGGTCGAATGTGTCAACACAACAACCATTAGGAGGTGTTATGGAGGTGCATATTTTTATTGAGACTGGGATGTCTACATGACTGTGAGTTAATGTGTTTATATTATAAAACCTATTCTGACAAATACCCCTATATTATAATTAAAAAAACGTAACACTGAAAAGAATAAAACATTTTTAAATATAAAAACTAAATTGAAACAAGCAAACCCACTCTGAAACTACATTCATTAATAATAATGAAAAGTACAAACCTACAATAACTCTGGTCTGAACATGTTTGTTTTCTGTCTTTTTTTACTGTGCCTGTTTTTCTGTCTGCCTGCTTTTTCTCAGGCCAAGCTACCTCGTGGGATCCACCAGGTTCGTCCTCATCTGAAGAACATTGATAATGTGCCTCTTTTGGTGCCACTCTTCACTGACTGCACCCCTGACAGTGAGTCTTCTTTATGTCTTTTATATACTAGTCACCCTCCCTATGCCTTATTCCACTTTCTTTTGTACACGTTTTTTTGTCTTACTTATCTTGTCCTCTTCGCCATTGTCTTCATCTGAGGAATGAGGAATAGTCATGATAAACAACCGATAAGGCCTATTTCATGGACAGAAATGAGTCTCTGTCCTGGATATACTCAGTGTTTGCTTTAGTCTAATATTTTTTCTTCACAGCCATGTGTGAGATGATGAAGATCATGCAGGAGAACAGGGAGGTTACATGCTGTCTGGGAAGCTCTGCCAATTTCCGCAACAGCCGCCTGTTTCTACAGAGTGACGTCAGGTATACAGACATTAAACATTTTTTAAATTTGTTTTGACTTTGTGTTGATTTTCATTTTTATCACAAAACTTAAAAACTACTACATTTTTATTCTTAACAGTGGGAAAGACTCAAAACAAAAACTCTCCATTCAAATGATTTTTGTCAATACGCTGGACTGTGTGCCGCTCACAGCATTAATGAATGACATTCAAAAAACGTTCAACGCGCAACATCTCTGTCAAGAGTCAGTGTTCTGCATAATCCGACAGAACTCATAGGTACAGTTCATTACACAGGAAGTTAGGTGCAGTCATCTGTTAGTGTTGATACAAAAAGAAACAATGAGGAAACACAGAGGGAGGGTTTCACTGAAACCCGCATTTTGTAATAGTTTTCATTTTCTTGTTGCCCGGAAGATTTTCAAGTAAGCACATATCCTTTATACATAAACCTTTTGCATCCCTCCAAAATACAGAGAAGGAAAGGACACGTACCGAAACGTCCCACTGTCTTCCAAAAAGGCTGTAAACTGTGTATAGACAATACCAAGATATGTGGGCATGGTCCACATGTGCAGATCCACACTGGAATCTAGTTCATTTGGATTTCTGATAAGGATAAAAAATCAGAGTTGTTGCTTTTGAAAGTGTATCTAAGTGGACAAATAAAACCAAAACTATCTGCATGGCTAGATACTTCCAGAGGGTAGTGAAAAAAATATCTTTTTGTAATTTGGGCGTACTGACTCTTTAAGGGCTTCCCATAAATAACCAGTGTAGTACTGATTATTGATCATAACAATACGTTATCAGACAAACTGCTTTATATTCTGATTGGTCCATATGTGAACCTTCCTCCACAGCATTGCTCTGGACCCTCTGTATCCGTCTCAGTGCTTGTGGGAGACGTTCGGCTACGCCACCGGAGGAGGATTTAACGGAGACGTCGAAGGGCTGTCCCCTCTGAGGCTCTCTGGACAGCTCAACAGTCTGGGCTGTTCCGTCACCTTCCACCAAGGAGAGAGTGTCAGCATGGTCAAGCTCATAGAGCAGGTGAGACACACGCACACCATCAGTCCTACACACTCAGTTCAGTCAGAGAGGTACGTCGCATTTCTGAATCAATCTTCCTTTGGGTTCTTTTCCAGGCACGACACACAACCTACGGCATCCGCAAGTGCTTCCTTTTCCTGCTGCAGTGTCAGCTCAGTCTAGTCATGCTCCAGGTGAGAGAGGAGACCGCACAATGCCACACTAGGCTAGATTTTTATTATGAGACTTTCTGCAACACAGAGACATTTGTGATATTGAAGAGCTAAATGAAGTGCTCTGGTGTTTGTCCACAGTTCTTAGCCTGCCTAGCTCAGCTTCCTCCTCCCATGAACACCACTGACATCCTCTGGCTGTCCTGCTTCAGCTGCCCGCTGCTAAGGTACACACACAAACATTCTCACACACATTAATCCATCCACAGTGTTGTGCAGAATGTCATACTAATGGTCCGTTTGTTGACAGTGTGTCACTTTTGGGGAAGCCACCAGACAGTTCAGTCATGACAGTTGCCACAGGGAAGAACCTAGATGCAATCCCAAGGAAGGTAGGATCACTTATCAGTCAAATCTTTCAAATCTACTGCTGATCTGTAAGATTTTACTTACTGGGTTGCTACTGCTAAAGATTAGTGAAGCATACCTGCATACTATTAACCAGTGTGTTAAACTCTGCATGCTGTATAGTGATACTAGAAACTTCTTCCAGCCAGATTAAGCCCAACAGTATGTTTTCCTAATAACAATAATGGCTTTGACTAATGGTAATAGCACAGACAACAAACAGTTGCTTTTTCTGCTATATCTCCAGCCTGGATAAATGTAAATAATGTGTAATGTGCAATTCACCCTTCCTAAGTCCCACACTTTTTTCTCTGTGCTCCAATAACAGTTGAGAAAACCACGGTCTGAACCCCAATCCGCCCCTTTTGTAACCTCAGTTAACTTCCTCCTTTCCTGTACTTAGATATGCTATGTTCTAGCTTTGTCTGTGTTGAGACAAAGACAACCACATTAAGAAGATAGTTAAAAGATAAAAGCTACATATATATGTATAAAGTCACATCTTAAGTTAGCAACATCTTAATGTTAGCAAAAAAAAGCTAACCTGCATCTATTATAATCTAGCTAGTTAGCTAGTGTTTTGCTAGCAAGCTAACTAAAGGTGTGACTGTATATGTGTCACTTTTATCTTTCTTATCACTTCTTTTATCTTCAAAATGTGGTTGTCTTTGCAACACAGACAAGGCTAGCACATAGCATATCTAAGGAAGGAGGAAGTTGACTGAGGTTACAAAAGGGGAGGGACTCATTTATTTGGTGCATTGTCTACGTGCTGTGAATTAAAATATTTGTTTTCTGCATCTATCGTAGACATTATCATGGTGTTATGTGTTTTTTGTAATAAGTTGATAACTTACAATATACAATAATAATAATATACTACAATATAGTAATTGTCGTTATTAATACATTCTGTTGTTGAATATGTCTGTTAACGTTATCATTTCAAAATTTTACATAGCATGCATTTCTTTTCTGTGCACTGCTACTGGAGTGTGTTATATTGAAAGGTGTCTCTAATGTTTTGTCCACCACATTTACATACATATGGTGGCAAAACACACATTACACACACACACACATTAATGATGATAATCCACAATGTTCTTGCTTTACTTGATGTTTGTGACACCTCTGGGGATAGTCGGTCATAGACCTTTTTCCCAGCAGACATTTTGATTCGGAAAAGCACAGGTGTGACTCACAACATTAATAGTCAGTTCCAGCGCTCACTGGCTTTGCCTACCGGGACACCTCATGGAACAGGGCCATCGTTGATGTTCTTAGTAACACCTGTGCTTCTCCTGCTATGACAAGTCAAAATGTCTGCTGGGAAAAACGTCTATTGCTTTGGTGCAATAACTATACTCACTATTAGTAGAGGAGGAATTATGTTAATGCAAAGGACAACAAGGAGTTTGTCTGGATGGTTAATAAATAAGAAGTTCATGCCACTGATGTATCTTTTACTAAATACACTGGAGGCTGAAAACATATCTAAAAGCCAGTCAATGATTCTGACTCTCATTATGTTGTCTTCTTTGACCAGACCCAGAACTACTTCCTTGGCTGTTTCCTGTTGAAGTTTGGCCTGACAGTGTGTGCCTACCTGTTGGCCTTTGGCTTCACCCTGCAGAAGGTCTGCCTCAGAAGCAGCAACCTAACCTTAGCTGACAATACCTCCTGTCTTCATATACTCACAGCCAGGTAGGAGCAGCACCTACACCTCAGTCCCACTGTCATAAGACCACCAGTTGATTTCTTCATAGGCTCATTTGTCGCATAATGGTTCATCTTAGGATATTGATGCTGAAAAGGATAGAATGATGAAAGAAAATGTTGATGTTGTTAATCTGTTGATTATCTGATTCATTGACTTTCTGTGTGACTGCAGCTCTGCAGAGAACGCTCCTCACTGGTTCGGTGAGCTGTCAAACTGCCTGCTTCTGACTCAGAAGGTCATGGCAGGATTCCTCGCCTTACACACAGGTAGGAAATCATTCTAACAAACACTGCATAAACTCACTCATGTTTATTTTATCATTATTCAAATCAATCCCTTTTTTCTGTTTGGTGTTTCTCAGTGGTGATCTCCCTCAGCTATGTCCACCGCTCTCAGCCTCTGTGGAGAAAGAGTCCCTTTAGCAATACCTGGTGGTGTCTCACTGTACCTGTGGTGTAAGTCATCATCTCTTTTGGAGAATTACTGTCTTAAGTTATACTCTACTGCTTATGTGTATGTCTCTGTGCTTGTATATCATATCATTGAGATTATTTCAACTGTGCTTAAACATCACTTTGACAATTCCAGCTCACTCAAGGAGTTAAAACCAGTCTTTAGTGTCTTCCCGCTGGTTACAAAACAGCAGGAGCTGTCTCTAGCTGTCTCTATCTCTAATGCTCAGTCTGCACCCACGGACTAAAGCTGGGTTAACAGCAGTCCTGCTGTAGAGAACTACATCAGGTTTTCACTTATAGTTCTGTGTCAGATTTCACCTGTTGTTAGCACCAGTGCAACACTAGACAGATGCATTGTATGTGATCAGGCCCTATCATACTTATATTACCCACAGTAACTGTGTTTACATTCTTTCATTCACATTGTGATATAGAGCGATAGTGGGCTATAATGTACTTGTAGTGAAGTAATCCAAGTAGCCTCTATTTGGTCTGGTCCCATTACTGAATATGAGACTGCTGCCATGCAGCCGCTGTGTTTCTGTAGTTTCGTTCACTGTGACAGAAAGGACTGGTTGTGGTGAGCAGGAGGTTTGCAGTGGAGATGTCTTTGGTAAATGTGTGTCCAACCAGTAGTACAAGTACATCCACTAAAAGTTCTTGTTTTTGCCGCTGACAGTTATTCTAAGTGTCATCAAGACCTTTTGTTTAACCAGAGACAGACGTAATATCGACAGTAATTTTACCTCACATAACATCATATATTTGTTCAAAGTGGACAGAAACAAATTAAAACTCACCAAAATTGTCTTTGGAGGGATTCACATGCAAATATACATACAAGGCCAGACCAGTTTTGTAAACAAACCACAGGGAGGCTTCAATAACAACACAGGCAGAGAGAGTGTGACGTCAGTCTCCACTCAGGACACCATGACTCCACTAGCTCTTTACTCATGTAGATTACCTTAACTTGTTTCACGCTGTCTTCACTCTCAACAATGTCTACTAGCAGCCTGTGGTCTCCACATGGTGTCTCTTTAGCCCTTGAGCCACGACATGCAGTAATTTGCCTAATCTCCGTAGCTTAGCTGAAAGCCCTGAATTTTCAATAAGACTGCTGTGCTGATACAGTGGGGATCGAACACAGTTGGCAGCTTGAACCTGGCTCAACTTCTTACACAACTCAGTGCAGAATCATGTGTCAACACTGTGTTTGCCAAACAAATACATGCTTCTTGACATTCCTTTTAGATTACTTTGTAATGCAGAGCTGCATAATTCTACTGATTACCTCACTGTCGTCGAAACACAAGATAAAATGATTGTCGCCATGATAACTGTCCAGTAAAACCCTGTCTCATAGTTGCTATAGTTTAGTTACATATTGCAGTGTTCATCTGAATGAAAGGTATGTGCAATAAGAATCATCATCATTAAACCTCTCTCTTATTAACTCTCTTCTCTCCTCCAGTCTGCTCAGCCAGATTGTTCAGGCCACGGTGGATTACCAGCTATGGCGCCACCAGGGCAGCCTCCTGACCTTTAACCTGGACGATATACCCCTGTTAGCCTGGCTGCTGGTCTCTCTGTCCCCGCTGCTGGTGGTGGTGGTAAACGAAGTGGTGAAGCTTCATGAGATACGGTATGAAACCAGACACAGGACGAACTAAACCAAAGCCGTTGTAGATGAATGAATAGTGATGGAAAGAGGAGACTGCAAATGGGTTGAACCCATTAACTCGATGACTTGGACTCTTTGGAGATTCTTGAGCAACAAATGGCAAAAAGGATCAGGAGGGGAGAAGGAAAACCAGTGTGGATTATTGAGGATTATTTAGGGATCAGATCAGTGCAATAGAGAGATTTTTTTCAGATTTTATACAGAACAGGGATGCGTTGCTGGAAAAATGCAGTAGATTGTATGTGTGTGTTAACCATGAGCTCTGATTTGATTTCCCCTCTCCATTTCAGGGTGCGAGTTCGCTACCAGAAGAGACAGAAGCTGCAGTTTGAAACCAAGCTGGGAATGAACTCTCCATTCTGATGCGTTCCATCTTGAGAGGTTTTTGTCGTGGCAATACTGAGAACCAGTCAGTCAGTTCTGGAAACCAGGGAAGGACAGGGTGTAAACACTGCAGAACCCTCTGTTAACACTTCAGCCCAGCAGCACTGCAAGCATCAGGTGGCGCAACCAAATGTCACAGTGGTATGAACGGTTGATATTCTGTCAGTTAACTGAAGGGCAGGACAAGGAAAATTCCAAAGCATTCATTTCCACTGAACAGAAAACAAAAAACTATTTATTGTCTGGTTTTAGTTTTAAAGGCATGAGGAATGTTTTCAGATGAGGTTTATGCTTCCTCACTATCACTTTTGTTCTCCATCTCCGAGAGACTTGTGAACGGTTCTCCAGGTCCCAAACAATCCACCAGAAGCTGCTTCACTTTCAAAGGATGTTAATGTGAAGTTCATATTAATGTTATCCAATGAGACACACTGAATTGTGTCATATCATTACACCAGTCCAGCCTTCATTCAATTTAACATAATAAATGTGTCTTTGATAAAAGGAAAAACACACAGAATAGAAAGGTAGTCTGTAACTATGGAGCCCCAAGTGTTCAATATTAAATAATTAAGTAGTTATGAAATAGATAATCACATGAAAGAACTGTAAAAATAATTTAAGAAATTAAGTTAAATAAGCCCCCTGCGTCTTAAGCTAGCAAGCTCAACAACTGTTGCTATCAGATTTAGCCAGTTAGCTCCTGTTAGCAAGAGCAGATTATTCTGAACCATCTATCTAGCTGCTGCTGTGAATAAACACATCTCCTTTTATTTATTTAGCTTAACAAGGCTGCTCATGTTATCTACCTAGCTGGCTAACTAGCTAGGTGGGGTTGTGAGCTTGGTTTATACAGCAGCTAATGTTAGCTAGTTAACTCAGAGTTACCTCGGCTGTGTTTTGAATCTAAAGATGTTACTCAGAGAAAGACAAACAGTCACTCAGCTAACACTGGCTTTCCACTTTGATGCTGACTAGTAAGCTGACAAGCCAGCCGAGCTAGTTAGCCAGCAAGGTAGGTAGCATTAGCAGCTTTATCAAGGCTTCAAAGCTAAAGAGGTTTAGTTACTGTCTGTGTTTATTTACAACAGCTTCCACTTGGTTAACTCAGAGTTACTTTGATATTGTTGATCTTGCTAACAGGAGCTAACTGGCTAAATTTGTCAACAGTTGTTGTTTGTTAGCTTAAAAGAGGCAAGGTATACGTGAACTGTGACCACTGTTATAAAAGGTGACATCATTAAAGACAACTTGACATTAAATAAAAATATTTTAAATTTGAACTAATTAATGTAAATTTTTATATAGGTTTGGGTATATATATATTTTAAATTAAATAAGTGTTTTTTTTATGTGTTTAATGTTGGGCACTTTGGGCCACCATATGTAACAATGTGTTTGGTCTTTGCTTGACCTCTACAGAACAGGGTGGAACACTACCTCTGAAAAAATGTGACAAAGAAGCTTCTGTACGCTTTCTTTCTGAACCATTCTGTAGTTCAGCCATTGAGCCACATTTTAATCTTCACTGTGGTAGACGATGTTCTCTAATATTTTATTGTATTTAGCAACAAATGTTCTTTGTTAATTTCTGAGCTAAGCCGAGGTCAGACCTGCTGTAACACAATAAGGAATGAAGATTAAGGGTTGAATTGGATCCATCACGTTTTATACACATGTATCTACATTTAGATACACACTGTATACACATTTATCTAACTGAAGAATGTGGCCGTGCAGTGATTTTAGTGAGTCCCTCCCTAAGAGATGGATTTAATGAATTATATAATGATGTTTATAATATTCTGGTATGCTGATGTACCAGAGTCTTCTGAAAGGTGCTTCATATCATTCAGTTGCCTTCCTCCTCAGCCTGTCTGTCCTCTTTTAGCTCTGAAACACCTCGACAGACAGGAGCTCAGGATATTGCTTAGTTTTAAACTATAAAGAATGAAGAATAAAGTAGATTTTGTCTGCAATACAATTACCCCAGATTTCATATTTGATCTGCTGACCAGCATATCCCAGAGATCATCTACAAGCGTCCCCATTAAACCACTGCGTTCTGGGCTTTTAATTCCTACTGTTAATGTGCAGCATCAGCAGCAGACGCCTGTATCACTGATGGTCTTTTTCAATCAGACCAGCCTTCTGTGTGGTGCTGTCATTATTTCAGATGGATGTGATTTTAATATTGATACTTAATACAAGTGGGATGATGGTGACTGGTAACTCACTTCAAAGCTAAATACTGGCTTTTATGTATTTTTATATACAAATATGAATCATGGAAAGTCATTCTTGTCAGTGCTGGTTTAACAAAAATGAGCTCCAAGTGATCAGTTTCTCAATTTATTTTCCAGAAAATATATCCCTATATATATATATATATATATATATTGATATATTGATATAACATTATATATACTGTAATATAGGATTCCACCCCCCCCCCTTTTTTCACATTTTATTTAACAGTTACCAATTACATGTCACATTTTTTACTCATAGTTTTGGTTTTAAAATATTTTCCTTTAAGAGGAGAATTTTTATCTCTGTCCACCCCTGTTTTAAACAAATTTACAGTCAATTGAATGACTGCAAACGGACACAGTGAACCTGGGGTTTCTGGGGAACCCTGAGGTCTGTTGGTAATCCAGCCTTGATTCTTGTCCACTTGTAGTCTTAATGTAAAGATGGCATCAAACATGGCATCTGGGGTTTAATCTCAGGTCCATAGCCATCATTGAGAACACTGAGGTCATGGTCTCTGTCATTTTTCTGGGAATTGACCCTTCCTATGTCCCACCCCTTTTCACTCTGTGCTCCAATAACAGTTGAGCAAGCCTCGTTCGGAACTTCGGTCAACTTTCTCCTTTTCTGTACTTATCTCCTGCTATGGGCTAATCTATGTTGAAAAGACAACCAAATTTTGAAGATGGTTAAAAGATAAGAGACATAGTCGCATTTTAGGTTCGTTAATGTTAGCAAAATGTATTAGCTAGCTGGTTATATCTGATTGCTAAAGTTAGTCAAATGTTAGCTAATTTGGTAGCTAATAATGTAGCTGGAGATTAGCCAGCTAGTGTCTTGCTCTGTTGCAAAATTAGTCTACATAAAACCTTATCTACATCAAATGTAACTAGCTAGTTACATCTGATAGCTAATGTTAGCAAAATGATAGATAACTAGCTAAGCAACACTTTATGTGAATAAGTTAACAGTTTGCTGACTGGCATATCTTAGCACAGTTAACTGAGATTTTGCCCAAGGCTTTCTTTAATCTTACAGGAGCACAGAGCAAAAGGAGGGCGGGACTTAGGAAGTGTCAATTTGGAGGTTTTACTAACTCTCTGGGGATTTTACAATTAATCACACACTGTACATATTTTACAGGCGCAATATAATTAAATTTGACTGCTTTTATGCTAATAGTAACTAAATGAAGAATTGATTCACCGTTGGAAAAGGCTTTAAAAGCTCAATCTAAATACAATTTGTAACAAAAAATATAAATGAATAGTTAACTGAATAGATAAAAAAGGGGGAAATCTAAATAATGACAACATTTTACAGACTTTAATTTTGTGGTGGGGGGGTGGGGGACTCATGATCTCAGTATCTTTCCTATCCTGGCTATGGCCCTGTTTAACCTGTGCTTGCTTTTTCTGTGTGTGACTGTTTTAGTTCATAGCTACAAAAGCTCTTTTAAGTTCTGCATTTAAAGTGGGGGTGTATGTGAAGAGAAAAGAAGTGCAAAAGCACAGTGCGGTTCTCTGGTTTTACGGCACTAAAGTACCTGTGATCACTTTCTGGACAGATGGAATAGTTTGCATGAATCTCTTGGAGATGGTTTTAAGACAAAACATTACAATGCAAGAAAACATTTAGGATTTTATTTTAATTTTGATACTTTCCTGGTTTATATCATGACAAACATATGGACTATGCTGCATGAGTAAGATCCAGTGAATGCTCTGTCTTGATCAATGTACATGTTATCTATAGTTCTACTGTTTAGTTCACAACACAAACGGACTCATCCAAGCATGGTCGCCATACTGTATGTTACCAGTCGACACTAGGCAGTTTGATAACATTATCACACACGCTAGGAGCTGAAGCCTGTTCCAATTGATTTGTAGGGTGGGGGGTCGGGTGGGGGGTCGGGGGGTGATGGTGATGGACTATATGATATAGTTGTTCACAAGATACATAAATGTATATTTTGTATTTTTTAAAGCGTCTATGTTCAGGACTTTTGACAAATTTGTTTGTGTATTGATTATGTCATGTTAATAAATATGCTCTTATTTATGAGATTGTTGTGTTACAATATTGTTGAACACAAACATGTAATACATTTATCAATCTGACAAATTTACACACACACACAGGTTCAGATTTAAATTCTATTTACGTTTGACCTCCAGATTCCTGCGTCCAGTTCCCGTTGTACTTAGTAAATTAGATTTTGCTCTCAGTCAAGTAGTATTTGTTTATTATTTCCTTTTTCTTTCTTTTTTTAAAGCGACACTCCGCCATCTTTACATATGAAGTTGAATTTATTAGCACTACTCAACATCACATGTGGCTCTGGGGGGGTTTTCCAAAGTTTAAAGAAATAACCCTGATGATGTCATAAGAGGCAGTATAGTAGGACTTCACCCACACTAGGGACTGGTGGGCTCGTTAGAGATGAGCCAGGCCTGCATAAAATTACCCGTGATCGTCGCACAATGCATGATGGTTAGATTTGTGTCCAATTTTCTCTGACAGCATGCATATGTGGGCAACGATAACCTCGCAAGATCGAGGCGGCTGCCGTTTTAAGAGCCAGGCGCCACAGTTGCTCTCCACGCCCATTGGGTGGTTGATAAGTTTAGTCCCCCAACTTTATGGAAGTGTGATACTAAATAACTGGAGTGCCCCTTTAATGCAATGCAAAAGGTGTGCATGTAAACTATGAAAACTTTCCAATTACACAGCTTGAGGGGTATTTATTCATGGATACTTTTATTAAGTGGGACTGATGCAGCTGTGATCCCTACAGTGTATTTACAAATCAAATACACTTTAAATCTAGTTTTTATATATATATATATATATATATAACGCATTTGTTACTTGTATCAAGACTTATTTCTCCTTTTTTTATGATGTAACCGGATCGTGTGGAGTTATGACAATTCATAATATTATTTATTGAATAAGTATTCGGATAAAAGTGCACTGAACCCAGTTCCAGCCAGTTACTATGGCTGCCCATTTCCGCCAGTGTGAAAGAAAAAAAAGAGAGAATCTTTTTCCCGTCACAGTTCGCCCCTCCGTGTAGTTTAGGTCCGACGCGTGATTCACTGAGGAAGCTGCCAACAGATTGGGCATAAGAGCATCATCTGCTGGTATAAGCGTCAAGATAACGAGAATAGAGTAAAATACTTCCGGTTGACCTTTCAAAGTAATATAGTTGCAGTCACGTTTCTGTTTCATACATGTCGACGTCAAGTGTTTATGGAGGCGTCTGCTCAGTGGCAAAAGCCATACTGTGTTTCACATTGTTATTAGTGTTACATAAATATATTTTAACCCTATATGTAAAGATAGCTTCCGGTGTACTTCCGGGCTTTCTCCGGCGAGCTTGACAGCAGTTGCAGACAGGGTCGATTCGACAGAGAGCGAGGGTCTGTAAGTGTCATTCATTAGATTATGTATTCACTGTTCATTTTAAATTACGTTACACCTTGAAAACACCCAGAGGCTGTATCGTTAGTGTATGCGCGCGAGCTAAGGACGTGTGCTCACGTTTTTCTAAATGTCTGACTTGCTTGCATGTGTCAACTAGCAGCTAGCTAATGTTAGCCTGGCTAGCTCGCTCAGGGGAGAACGTGTGTTTGCGTTCGTTTTGCAAGCTCGTCTGAAACACACATTATATTCTCGTTATTTGGGGGCTATACTGGCTCGCTCGGCTCGTTTTTTTTTTATTGTTGACAACCTAACGGGCCCACAATAACCTGGCTCAGAGAGTTAGAAAAAGCCAAGGTTATCCAGGCAGTCGCGTAGATGATTGCTTGGTGTCGAGAGACGTGACGCCGAACTCCGTTTAAAAAACTCTGCATTTAAAGATGCTTTCCCTCCGCTCAAAAATATAGCTTCGTGGTATAACGTGACTGAATACTCTGTATGTATTAGAAGGTATGTCGTTTCATTTCGGTAGGGCTAATATGCTATATAACGTTACATCAACTATGCAGCTATTACCAAAACATAACGTGTTGGCGGCGGTATGAAAAAGCATTTGACATTTGCTCTATTTTATTGACACAAAGTGCTGTTTGACAGATCTATTGAATGCCGAAATTATCCAAACACTTTAACAATTTTAGAAAAGTCTTTCTTTTTCTAGATATTTGTACGTCTCTCAGAAAGAAAGTTCGCGTTAAATTGTTTTTTTTTTTTTAAAAGGAGGTTTGGTTCTCCTTAGAAAAAAATCGCACGACTGGGCTGCAGCATGCAGACAGAATCCAATTTGGCAAAATTCAAGAAAGTGATCCGTCATGCTGTTGTGTGAAGGCAGGCCTGTATTGCCAGGGACTACATATTCTTATCACAGGGAAGAACTGCATTAATCTGATCATTTCTGATGAAATGCTCACCTCAAAATGACACCAAAGTGCAATGTGACTGACCAGTTGCTGACATGTTAGTGACCTGAAATGCTGAAACTTTCTTCCCCCTCTACCTGTCTGTCAGTAGTCTTGAACTTGGATGTAAACAAAATAAAAACAGAGCCAGGATTGGAGAAGATTTGTGTCTTGTTGTCACGATTCTTCTGAGATGGACGTTGGAGTGTCCAAGTCCCATGTGTTTCTCAACTACAGCCCCAGAGCCCTCTTCTCCCAGTGAGACACACATCTGCATGGTGGTGCTGTGTGCTCCTCGCCTCGGTCCCGTGGGGTCCCAGTACTCTTCGCTGTTGGCTTACCTCCAGTGCATTCTGTATCTGTGTGTGAGTTGTAGTTTTTAGCAGTGTGACGTTCAAAGCCTCAGAAAGAATTGGATGCTAGTGTTAAGTGATTTATGGAATGGCTGGAGGTCGCCCAACTACAGTAAATGGTTTTCAGTGTGTGCAGCAGCAGCAGCTTTCAGTGCATTGCGCCTTGCAGTCAGGGTCAGGGCGGCTGCAGTTTGGCTTGGTGCATTCACAAGAAGCACAGTGCTGTGTGTGTGTATGTACAGTAAACACTAAATGTTTAATCATTTAGGGGCTATATTGTGTGTATGTGACTGCTTGTGCACGTCTTTTGTGGGCTAATGATTTAGTCATATAGTCTGAGATGGTGAAAGGCTGCATCGTAAGAATCTCCTGAAGTGGTTCTCAAAGTGGGTTCTTGGGACCTCCAGGGGTCCTTTGAGGTCCCTCAGGGAGGTCCCTAACAAAAACCAGGAAGACTTACAGTTCATCATAATATATATTATTATAAAGTCCCTGCTGTGTCAGTGAGTTTCACTCTCACCAACTATCCTGCAGTTGAGAAAACACTCTCACATCAAGGTCCATTTAGTAGCTGTTCTGTAGCTTTCAGTCATATCACATGGTCTTCATCAGTATAGGGAGATGTTGAAGATGGTTCTTCAATGGCTGTCTCCAAAATTAGGGATGAACCCCTCAAAACACTGGTGCACTGCGAAAGTGCCATTTCGGTAGATAAAACCCAACAAAGTGCCCTTCCAGTGGACAAAATATGATAAAGTCACCTCTGTTTTGCCCTTCCAGTGGAGAAAACAATGTAAAGTTACCTGTAGTGGAAAAAATGTGACGATAACTGGGCAAACTCCATCTGCTGACCATGTGATATGAACGAAATCCCCAGAATTATGGACTGTTGAATGAAATTGTTTGATCCTGTTCAAGGTCAAGAATAATCACTTAACTTTATTATATAGTTTGACAAAAGATAATCTCAAGGCCCACTCCTGGTTGGAAGGTCCATGGAATGAAAGCGAGTAAGTCTTGACTCAAGCATTATTTTTTGTCAAACTTTTGTTTCTATGGTTAAGAAAGAACTGTATAGTCAACTATCATCTAGCTTAAACTGTTACCAAGATAATTCTAATAATCAGTATTAGTAAATACAACAGTCATCTTTTAATGGATGCCAATGGAACAGAATCGAATCAATTGGGGTTCCACAGAGAGATCTAATTTATAAATAGTCTGAAAAATGACAGTATTTGAGAACACCTGATCCTTTTTGAATTCAGGCTGGCTTACGCTTTTAAGTTTTGTGCTGCATGACTGTACAGTTGCCCATCAAGGCCGACAAAACACCAGCTAATACACTCAAACAGCAATATACACAGGAGCTGATACACAGGTCTGAACATGAACATGTGCAGTGACAACAGACATATCCCTGCCAGCAGAAAGAGACGTGTGTCGTGTTTGTGTTTAGGTGGAGCATCCCACTGGGTGCACAGCGTGTCATGGACGCAGTGAAGGAGGGTCACAAAAGCACCCTCAGCTCGGGCAAAATGGTGGCTCTGGCTGCGGGGCTCTCCGTCGGGGCCACAGTGGGCTACATTGTCTATCGTCATATAAGCAGCACCAACAACAGTGAGTATCTGCTGCTGAAGAGTTATTGTGCCAGGGTTGACGGCCATTTTACACTAACCAGATCTGTATATATTTGAGCATACATGACAGATCAATAATTTGCCATTAGCAGGTGAAGGGCCAAACCCTGAGGTGTCCAAGATGACACTTCCTGTAGAAGTTTATAGGAACATATCCAGATACCAAGCAAAGTTTTTGGACATGGTGAGTACGTCAATACCAGATAATGACTTTTACTCTTCAGATATTGAGCAGTCATTGACCTGTTTTTTAAATTAAAAAATTCTTACCATATCAAACAGGTTTTCAAGGTTAGATATACAAAATCCACTTGCAACTTGATGATACACTGGCGCACCAGTATCTCAGACCAAAACAATGGGTGCTACGGACAACCAGACTCCAAAACCAGTAATTTTACCTTGCAGATACTCGTAAATTACACTTCAAACTGGACAGAAACACAATTAAACTTACCAAAATCTGGTATTTGTTAGTCTTTCCCTCAATGAACAACTCTGGTTTGGTTGAAATAAACCCTTAATTCACTGACGTAGATGAGAAAATAGCTGTGATTCAAGCTACAATCGCTGCCATGTAATGTTAGTTAATCTGTGGGGACAAATGTGCCAGTCAAAGTTCGTCCACTGAAAGTAGTTGTTTTTGCCACTGACAGGCTCAGATTGTTATTCTAAGTGTCTTTGTCCATTATGGAAAGGATCCCTACAGAGATAGACCTTTTGTTTAACCAGAAACAGCTGTAATATTGCCATTGCTTTCCACTAGAGTATATAGACAAAAACGGTAATCTTACCTCTCTTATCAACGTAAAATCATAACTTCTTTCAGAGTGAACAGAAACAAAACAGAACTCACCAAAACCGTCTTTGTTAGACTTTCCACTGTTGCAACAATCACCAACTCTGGTTTGGTTGAAATAAATCCCTAATGCACCTATGTAGATGAGTAAAACAGCAGTTTCAGTGCACTAACATGCACATGTGGCCAGGCCAGATTTATAAACAAACCACAGACAGGCAGCTGGTGGTTGTGTGATAACAGTCCCTTCAGGCAGCCTAACTATCTGCTCTCCTGCCATATCTTTCTCTCTCAGGTGACCCAGAAGTCTGGAGCTCAGGTGAGGGTTTTATCAGATCCAGGGGAGCCAGGATGTAAGACGGCGGTGTGTTTCCTGCTGCAGGGCTCTAAGGAGCAGGTCCTGCTGGCCCGCTGTGTCCTGGAGAACCTGGTCACTGACTGTGAACCGGTGGCCGAGGCTTTGGAGGTTCCCCAGACCGCATTTGGACGTATAATAGGTAGCATCCGATCAGATTGATTACTGATTATTTGTCTCAGAACCTTTCTTCCACTGATGTGGAGCTAATGCTGTAGACTGATAATTGCTTCTATTATTCTTTCCAGCTGTACTGATCAGTATGTTATATAAACAGTGAATCAATTGGCAATGTGATGCCACACATTAGTAGTGTAGAACCCACAGAGAATTATCACCCAACTCTGTAATTCCCCTTTTTCACCTCCCCTAGCTTGTGCTTTTGGTTTTCCAGGCCACCGACTGCTCTCAGCAGCAGCTTCAAGATTGGCACTGATGCCTTATTTTTATTTATTTTTTTTTTTTTACAGTTTTTGGACAAGTATGGAGGCTTTGATATAAACTCACAAAACTCGTTAGTAAGGTACATTCAGTGATGGTTTGGCTCTGAAAATGGGATTTGGCAACAATAAGAATACTAGTTTTAAACTTTAGGTTAGTTAAATGTTTCTTCTAAACAACCAGTATTGTATTGATCATTTCTACCACATTATTTGGTAGACAGCGCGACAATGAGGAGACGGTATGTAATTTGTATTTTTTCATAGTTGGCCAGCTTTGGCCACCTCAGACCGTGCAAATCAGAAAAGAGTCTTAGTGACGGAGCAGAGGGTGTTTTAACCTCAATAATGAACATACATTTAGCTGATCTACCTTCTAATAATGAACTTTGTAAACAGCATAAAGTAACATAGAAAGTGGGGCTAAAACACTACAAGATCTGTCACAGCTAGTCTGACTGGTCTCCAAACTACATTTTCATCACGTTTCATCTGGAGTCATTAAGAACACCATTAATATTAATAACAAGCACATCATGTTTAATTAGTAAAGTAGTTTAATAACAGTAATTTAACAACAACCCTTTACAGCACACTGCTGTTAGAAACAATCAGCTGATAATTATCCTGATCAGCCAGTGTTAGTAATCAATACAGACATTATTAAAGCATTAATCAAACTAATAATTAACAGCATTCAGCATCAGTAGGAGAAAACTGTGGGAATGACAGGCGGATAATAATGTTTCAATAATTAAGATTTCTCCCTAAAATAAGAGCTGGTTGGTAGATTAGATACACGCTGAACACCAGCTCATAACACTGTCTATATGTGTGTGTGCCGTTACCAAAATAACTACCCAGTTCTGGTGCTGGAGAGAAGCCCGGGTCTGCTTTCACTGGCTGTAGCTCGTTGCATCCGACACAACCAGATATTTAGCCTGCTAGATATCTTTT
>NW_023339651.1:20757740-20777896 GCF_004916995.1 Morone saxatilis | reverse complement strand
TGTGTGTGTGTGTGTGTTGCAGGCCGTGGCGGAGAGAGTTTGAAACTGATCACCAGGACCACAGGGGCCAAAGTGGCTTGTTCCAAAGAAAAGACACATGGTCCCGTGGCAAAGGGCAACGTGACAATCACAGGGACCAGACAGGAGGTGAAACAGGCCAAGGTAAGGAGTCTTCACTCATGGGGATTTTCCATCAGTCCTCTTATTTAAGCATGCTGTTGAGAATAAGTGTAACTTCACCTGTGTGATCTGTTTGCAGGAGCTGATCCTAGAAAAAGTCAGAGAGGACATGATGGTGAGGACGAAGATCTCACAGTCTTCTGCTCTGCGACAGAAACGCGGCCCCACCGCTGTGAACCACAGGGTGGACAGTGCAGGCACTGAAGCACCAGTGGGGCTGAACAACAACGGGCTCTGCTCCCAGACAGAAAAAAATGGCCTCATCCACACCAACGGGGGCACAGAAGAACCAGAAGATGTTTCAGACAAGACGGAGGAGCTGAAAATCACCAACACAGACAAGGAGGAGGAGGAAGAGAGTGTCTCCACAGACTCACTGTCCGAAATATCCAAGTTTGAAAGTGAGTTCAGTGTCTCTATAATCGAGAATCCACACTGCCTCACTATGATCTGTCCTTGAACACATCATACAAAGATTATATTTAATTTTTCTCTGTGGTGTTGTCCAGTCCCCAGCCCAGACCTGAGCTTCCAGCCTGATGAACATCTAGAGGTTTATGTTTCTGCTTACGAGAACCCGAACCACTTCTGGATCCAGATCCTGGGGGTCCGCTCACTGCAGCTGGACAAACTGACAGAGGAGATGAACCGCTTCTACAACAGTGGCAACCCGACTGTGAGGACAACACTCGTCTTTATTTTTGTGTTGAAATGTGACAGTGGCTAACTGAAAAACTGATTTTTAAACTGTAACAGATGAATGGTGTTCTTAAAACCATGGGCACTACAGTCGACCCGACTCCATTCACAAAACCATTTTACCCAGCTGATAATTGTAACTTCAAACTGGACAGAAACAAAACTGTCTTTGTTAGTCTTTCCACAGTCTTCCAACAATCACCAACCATGGTTTGGTCGGAATGACCCCTTCATCAACTGACTTAGATTAGAAAATAGCCACGAGATGCACTATAATAGCTGCCGCTAACGTTAGCCAATCCTTAAGGACAAATGCGTCTGAATTACAGAACGTCAACTAAAAAGCAGAGTCAGATTGTGTCTCACAACATAATGAAAAGTCCCTACAGACATAGACCTTTTGTTTAACCAGAAACAGCTGTAATGTCACTATCACTCGCCACCAGACTCCATGGACAAAAAAGAAAATTTTACTTTGCATATCAACACATCAATCAATTCATTCAAAGTGGACAGCAACAAAATAAAACTCTGATAGTCTTTCCACTGTTCCAACAATCCTTAATTCACTTACAGAGATGATAAAGACAGCTGTGTCCTCCTTTCAGAGACTTCATTTTATAGGATATCATTCTCTCTTCGGTGTCAGCCTTTGAACCTACAGTTGTCTTAAGTTTTGTCTGTACAATGTCGGAGTTTAAAAAAACACAACAAATGACATAACTCCCCCATATTCTCTGTTTTCCAGGAGCAGAGGGTGGAGACCATCGTGGTAGGGGACATTGTGGCTGCTCCATACCGAGACCACGGTACATGGAACAGGGCCAGGGTGCTGGGAGTGCTGAGCTCTGGACTGGTGGACCTTTACTACGTTGATTTTGGGGACAACGGGGAGCTGCCCAGGGACAGTCTCTGCCGTATGAGGTAAGACAGAACATTTTAGAGGGGCCACCTACTGGCCTCCATGTGATATTTGCTGCGGTTGGGTCTTACAATGTAGAAGTGAGTGGTTTTTCACGTCACAGACACCCACAGTAGATGCACATTAGACCACAGAGCCCCAATTTGAAAGGTCTTAAGGAATCCCCTTTGAGTAATTATTTTATTTATTTTTAGTTTGGAAGAAAGTCTTCATCATTAAACAAGTTTATCAATTTATCAGACAAAATGATCGATTCCTTACCTTGTTCCAACTTACAACCAAATGTAAAGTATAGATCTATACAATGGTTAAAGACATCAGATCTATCAGGTGCTATTAGTCGATATTGTATCGATTATTTTCAGATTTCTATGCAAAATTGGTGTGTTCTTAGCAGATACCATGAAATTTTTCTAAAAATTGATTTAAAAAAAAAGAAATTGCGATATTGCCTTGCTCACAGTATCTCAATTCATTGAATCGTAACCCCTGTGTCGTGACACGTGGCGTATTGCCAGATTCTTGCCAATACCAAGTCCTAATATTCTATTCCTCTTTCTGCTGAGGACCCCTTACAACTCGCTCTAGTCTAGTGCAGACTATGATTTGTCTGTATCAGTCACACACACAAGGCCAAATTAAAGTAGCGTTGTGCGCAGCCACTAATTCTATCATTAATGGAATAGGAGTCACGCAATGAGCATTATAGGAAATGAAAAGCAGATGGAGTTCATTTTTTAGTTTTATTAGTTTTTTCAGTTATAGATAACTGTTGCTTTTCAAGATATGCGTATGGTGAACCTGAGAAACACATCACTATCATTGATCCTGTCTTGGATTTCTCCTAGTGTAATAATCTTGTAATCAATATACATATATCAGTATAACTGAGATCAGTCTGGGACACAAAATCTTTAGTGGTTTGTGCATCACAGCAATTCTTCAAAGTCATGTGGTCTAACTCGGCTTAACTCGGCCCCTGAAGTGGTCGTAGAAGATCTCTGTGACTGGTGCATGTGCTTCTCTCTAGCCCTCATACAACTGTGTATTTGTGTTCCAGTGTCGGTAGCAGTCTTCATTTTCGCCCAGTTTAGTCACAAAGATTCATTACATTTTACTTTCAGTTTGGATATTTTCTCTCTGTAAAATAATTCAGCTAGGCTAATACAGGTATCAGAAATTGGAATCAAGGTGACAGTATCAAGTGCTGAGAAGTCGTAAAGCAGCATTTCCCTCTCTTAGTTAACACTTTTACTTGTGTAATAGTGATGCGGGCGCGTTCAGGCCGACTAGAGAATATCACGGGTTTGGGCGAGTCAAGTAACAAAGCCACATTCAGAGTAAGTTGTTAAAGGTGCAGTGTGTATCATTTAGGAGGATCTATTGTCAGAAATAGAATATAATATTTATTGGATGTTTTCATTAGTGTATAATCACCTGAAAATAGAAGAAGTGTTTTTGTTACCGTTTATATCTACAGAGGGAGCGTGTCGCCTTCCGTTGAACCCCCATGTTTCTACAGGAGCCCAGAACGGACAAACCAAACCCTGGCTATAGATAGGGCCTTTTTACTTTTTCCACACGTTCTGTAACCACCGCAGAGTGTGTGCGTTATGATCTGAAACTACACCACTAGATGCCACCAAATCCTGCACACTGGACCTTTTAATAACTTTTGCGTGCAGTAGTCCACCTTCTCTTCCCCTCTCTCTGTCACTTTCTCGCTCAAGCACAGCATCTTGTCATCTTGTTCATTTTTAGCTTGTCCCACCTTTTGTCATTGAAAAACATTTTTCATCATTGTTTTTGTTAATAAAATGAACACTGGTGTGTTCACCCTTGAGCTGTAATGCAGTCAGGGTTCTCACGCGTCAGGGTTAGCCTGTTAGCCTGTTATTGATGATCACATATACACTTGTTGTTGTGGTTGATAACTGTCAATTGTACATGCAACAAACACTTTCCCATCGTTCTACCTCTTCTTTTAGGCTAATAGGTGAGAAGATTAATTTTCTGTAAAAGAAACGTATTTAATTTATTATTGTTTCTGACTAAATGTTAAAGGTTAGAGAAAAACTGTCCATTAGCCGTAGACTGCAGGTCCACTCCGCTGAGGTCGCAGTGGAAAAAAATCAGCTGTGGTGAGAAGAGCCAAGTGCAGCACAAAAGCTGACCACCATTATGGGCAAATGCTGTCCTGTATTGTCAAGGGAAAAGGAAAATAATTCCCAAAAAGAGTGGGAACCCTGGGAGTGCATATGCAGCATTGTATGTGGCATCAGTTACAAAATGGCACACTAAGTTATTAACAGCTTTTGCTTTTGCTGCATTAATATTTCAGGAGCGACTTCCTCAGCTTGCCATTCCAAGCTATTGAGTGCAACTTAGCAGGAGTGAGACCAAAAGGTAAAGCTCTTATCTTTATAACTTTATCACAGGCATGGAACCTAGAAAAATCTTGGGCATTATTCTGAAACCTGAAAACTTTTTTGATTTTGTCCTTTTCTCCTCTAACTCAATGTTTATGTTCTCTAAAGGAGAGGCGTGGAGCGAGGCAGCCCTGGATGAGTTTGAGCGGCTGACGTACTGTGCCTCCTGGAGACCCCTGCAGGCCAAACTCTGCAGCTACTCTCACTCTGAGGTCTCCTCCTGGCCCAGCGTCAAGCTTTATGACAACAGCGAGGGCAAGGTCGGCCAGCAGTTTATTTCTGATTTATCTGTGTTTATCTGTGTGGTTTGTTTCTCATCCTGTTTCCTTGTACTCCTCTTGCTGTCTGTCTCAGACTGTAGACATCGGTGAGGACCTCGTGCGACTGGGCCACGCTGTCAGCTTCCAGGAAGTGGTGAACGGGAGGACAGAAGGCGACAATCTCGGCTGTCTGCAGAGGATGTTGGTGAGTCACTGAACACGCTGGAACTGATATTGGCCTCATTAAAACTGGTGTCTGTATCTATAGCCCTTGTTTAATATCTTTAACCAGATCTTCATTCTTGTCACAGTAAAAAGGTTTTAATCTAGATTTAAGGGGCTATTTCTATTAAATCCCAGAATTAAATAAGGAGGAGGATAAGAGTGTTCTTTTTTTTAAATTCTTGTGCAGAATCTGATCTTAAATGAGTCCATTAATCAATTAGTCATTTGACAGATAATTAATTGATAACCAAGTTCATAATTATTCATCTTTTAAAGCTGCAGTAGGTAAGCTTTATAAAATTAACCTTTGTTGAAACTTTCACTATATCCTGACAGTAGTATATAAAACGGATAATCTGTGAAACAATCAGGTTCCTCTGGCTCCTCCTAGTGATCCTAATGGCATTTGCAAGAATCCACTGAGCCTGAATGAAAACAACCAATCAGAGGTGAGAAAGATGGGTGATTGTTGAGTCTCATTCCCAGGGTGTCAAATACACGCTTTGGGACCCTGGAAATGAGACTCCACAATCAGCAATCTTCAAGCTTTCAACCCTTGGATTATTTTATAGATTAAATAATAATATAATAATAATATAATTAATAATAAAAAAAATATTTATACAGCACTTTTCAAAACAGCAGTTCCCAAGTGCTTCACAGTTAAAAAATGGAGAAAGATAATCAGGGTTAGCAATAGAAAAGCAATGCAGAATGGTATAATGGTAAACAGGCATAACAATACACAACATAACAGCACAATTTTAAACAAAAGCAGATACTCTTCAACAATAAAAGCAGTATAATGAAAAACAAGATTAAGATCATTAAAACCAGTAAGAATTCCAAATGTCAGACAGGTGGGTTTTTAAAAGGACATTTAAGACCAGTTGGTCTGCAGGTCTGAGTAATCATAACTGCTAGTCTTATAAACAATACACTGGTTAATCAAAAATGGAATCATCAGTTGATTATTTGCAGCTCAGTCTGAATCACTGACTATGTTTACATGCACAAAACATTTGCCCTTTCTGAAAAAGACAATCCTACTAATCCGTTTACATGGCTAATGAAAATGAATAATTCATTAATATTCCTGTTAATGACGTACCACAGAGGAGTTTCCCTCCTTTTCAAACTGCAGTCAGGGTTAGGGCTAGGGCTCCCAGGGCGGTTGTGCACTTGTTGCAAAAACAGCCTCCCTCTTTCATTCGTTCACCACCCTCTTGAAAAGGTTGGGGTTGCAATATTTGCTCATATCCAAAAACCTGTTGATATCCAAGTTACATCCTTACAAAATATTTAACAGTAGGTGCATTTCCCTTTCCAACAAGAAATGTGGTAAAAACCCCAAATGAGACATATTCCAAATGTGTTGTATGAATGTCCAAAGAATGCTCCTAAAACCTCCTAATATCTGCATATCCCACTTAGAGCACCAGTGTGTAGGATTACTGGCATCTAGCGGTGTAGTTGCAGATTGCTTTACTCTCCATTTCCAGGTGTGAAGTACAAACTACGGTGGCCATGAAATGTGCCAAAAACACGAGTGAATGTTGAAGTGTTTAGTTTTGTCCGCTCTGGGCTACTGTAGATAAAAACAGCTTATTCTAATGTAACAAAAACGTAACAATTACTATATTCAGGTGAATAAACACTAATGAAAACATACGTATGAATATATCATATTTCATTTCTGCCAATAGATCCTCCTCTATGTTACACACTGGACCTTTAATGGGATAATGCTCCATTTGGAATAAGGAATAAACTGTTTACATGGATTAATATCAATATGTGGAATATTGTTATATTCTGTATAATAGTGGAAATGTGTGTGGATGTAAACGTAGGCATTACATATCATTGAATTGGCATTAAGTATGTATTCAGAGTGTGTGGTGTAGTGTAACCCTATGGTGACGTCACCCATTGGTTTGTGAAGCACTGTTTTGAAGCCTCGAGTTTGGTGTTATAGTCGTCGCCATGGTGTTTTTGCAGAGCCAGCGGAGGTGACGTACTGCGAGTTGAGCTGCTCTCATTGACTGCGCAGTCTCACCTGGTCACACAATCTCGTATTCCACATAAACAGTAAACTAAAATATGTATGTGAAAAGATTTCTTGTCCTCCTGTAGGATGACGTGATAGGAGCATCATCAGAGCTAAGTCTCTCCTGTATCAGCTTATCAGGTGAGTACAGCAAAGGCATGAGAAGAGAATGAATCAATGCAGAGTTCTCTCTTCACACGTGTTACTGTTGATTAAAGGCGCTCGGCAACAACGAGAAGACCTGTCACCATCAGTGTCATCTTCATCTTATCCATTTATCCCGAGGTCCGTGGAGCTGCGCAAGGTCAGCATGAAACACGGTCCCTCATCTACATTCACTCACAGCTCTGCCCACTTGAGCCCGGCTGGAATGATTCACATTATTCAGTCACCACCCACGCTAACACACACCATCAGCCGCGCTAAGTCTGGCGTCTCTGTGCCGACGCTGCGGCTCGCAAACTCTCAACTTTCTTTACCCTCCTCTGCTTCCTATTTGGAGAGCTCCTCAATCATTTGGGAGTTAACCAGTGAGGAGATGACTGGGGACAACTAGAAGGAAGTAGTTATGGAGGAGACAATTGAATTGAATTGAGACACAGAGAATGCAATGTTGAGACCAGATAGAACCACAGAGCGCTTTTACTTCTGTCAGTCCTCGAGCAAAGAGGAGGACAGCGTGTTAAGGAGCTGCATTAGCACAACCTCCACGCACTCCCACGCAAGCCAGGACTCCAGTCAGAGGGACGGGTTCAGAGAGGGTATGTGACAACAGGGGGGAGAGGACAACAGAGACAGCAGAGTGATTGTTAGGAATGATAGCAGCTTCCTGGCTGACGGCAGCAACTGCAGCAGTGATATTGAGCCACCACACACAATGCCAGAAGGTGGGGCAATACATAAAATATTGGATAAAGGGAAAATGGGAGTTACGAGGTACGATGCCACATCCAAAGATGGCGCCCCGCTCTGACGCAGCAGGTAAAGCTTCTTGAACAGAGCCGAAAGTGAAACTGAAATGTGGAACTAACAGCTGCACAGACGAGATGACAGACACAGGACAGATATCCGCATGAACCTATTTACAACAAACTGTACAGGTTCAGGTAAATGTTGAATTACAACTCCATAATTCACTTGGTGGTGATTTCTGCAAGAAGATTAATAGGCACGGTTATCTTTCACACTCTCTGTTCCATGATCCGGAAATACTGTAATCCAGATGTGTTTCCTCTGATTCCTCACGGGTGGCACTGGCTCAGACACTGGACCCTGTGATTAAAGTAATGGCTGCTTGGTCAGTACGGCCCTCTAATACATGAAAATAAGGCAAAACTGCCAATTGAGTTATGCTGCAAGTTTGCATGTTGCAGTTTTTATTATCTGGGCAGAAAACGAGAGGGAGATGCAACAAAGGTCCAGACTCGAACCGGGGATGTGGCAGCTCATGGTCAGCGTTTGTTTCATTTTGTAGTTACAGCATGATCAACACAAATACTTTCCCAAAACATATTTATTTTATCTGCATTATGAATGTTTTCATCTATGTCGCCTTCCATTGAGTTACACTATGTTGAACTGCCATCCTGATCCAGTTGATTTGAAATTTTGGCTTAGCCCTTTAAAACCAAATACAATCAGACATCATTCAAACGAAAAAACGATTCAAACATAAATGTAGCAAGGTTTAAGAAGCTACTGGCCGCTGCATGTACATGGACAGCTGTTGCCATAACTGCATTTTTATATACCAAATTATTAACTTTATATGGCCATAACTTGGCAAATGTGTGAGCATGCTATGGAGTTCTACCCCATGTGGTAAACTAACAACAAAAAGAGAGATGACTGCAGCTTTAATAAAACAAGCCAGTACCTGATCCAACAACAAACAAACAAGACCGAGAACTTGAGCACAATTCAGTGCCAGCTTTCTGTACTTGACAAGTTTCCATACTCGCTGCTACACAGACACATTCTGGTTGCTGTTATCTGGGAGTCATTACATTGTGATTCTGTCAGCCTTCTGCACTGTGGTGGATAAAAGGTGATTCAAGTAGTAGTTATAGTAGGTATGATTATTCAGCAGGCAGTAACTGCAGTGTTTTTTTCTTTGTGAACCTCAGAAGCTGCCTCAATCTCAGGAAGCGTCGATGATGTCATAGAGGATGAGCTGCTCTGAGACCAAAGACGTTCATAAATATCAAGGTATTGTTTCCAGGCTTTGTGAGTTTGAACATTGTCTAAAGAACTGGACTTATGAACCATTATGTCTGTCTCTTCTCTTCCAGCACTGACCATCCCCTCCTTTGCATCAGTTCAAATGAGACTCAACCGCATAAATCCTCATCGTGAAGCCTTACCTACTTGACAAGCGGCAGTTCTTCCAGCCATATTCACTTTATTGTTACTTCAATACAAAATTAATTCTTCTGTTTTGCCTTTATGCTGTTCTGTTGTACCTGATGCTGCTTGGCGTATTGTCGTTACTATATTTTGTGTTCAAGAAATGAAGAGAGGAACAAAACCAGAATGCCAGTATTATTTTTGAGAAGCACTGTGATCTGAGTCACTGGAACCAGAAGGCAGCTGGTTAGCTGACAGTTTTTTTCTCCACTTGTATGTGTAATTAATTGCCGGTATAGTGGGCCCCACAAGTTATTATATTTTGAAAATGAAACCATACAGTATTATTGAATGTGGTCCACAGATTGTGTTCAGTATAAAAATATGGCATCTACTGTATCATTACCTAGGGACAGAGGAACGTTTGTCTTCAGAGGTGTAATAGACTGCACTATATATAATAAATGATTTATTTTATGTGAAAGAATTGTTTGTGTCTTTTTTTGCCTTTAATGGACAGAGAAAGCTGAGGAGAGACAGGAAATGGGGGGAGAGAGAGAAAGGGTGACATGCAGCAAAGGGCCGCAGGTAGGAATTGAACCCGGGGCCGCTGCTGTAAGGACTCTTTAAGCGGTGAGCTACCAGGGTGCCCCAGTTGTTTGTCTTTAACTTTGAAATGCGGATCATACTATTAATGTATAATTCAAGATGAAAGAGGATAATGAGGAACAATGTGTTGAAAATTAAGATGATTTTCCACTAACGCTGCCTTTACTGGTTACTTAATAATAATAATAATAAGTGTATCTTTTGCATCAATCTGAATTGATATAATGCTTTTTACTACGCAGTATGAAACTGAAACATGTACTTTACTGTAAAACAATAGTTTTCCAGTGAATATTCCCTCTGTTTGTACTGGTGTTGGTCTGGCACAAGAGTGATATAGAGAGGTTTTACTCTAATCTGAAGAGGCCATTCATTCAGAGTCCACTGTTTTGTTTCTGTGTGGGTCGATGACCTCCATTCCGGATTGACCAATCAGATGAAAGTAGGTTACGATCGCACATGCGCAGAAGCAGCAGAGTAATTTGTTGATATCCTGCTTGGTAGTAATCATTTAGACTTTGCTATTTCAAAGGCAAATTTATCCCCAACGTAGGGGTTTGGTTTGCATTGGGCAGCACAGTTAACTAGAACGTTATCTATATGTCGGGCTGATGGAAGACACAAGAGATTTGGTGAGTGAAGTAGAGACATTTTAAGGCCGCGAGCCTGCGATTCCAGAGGATTTGCTCGGGCTAGCGCTCCTCCTTTGTTGTTATCTGTTTACGGTAGCTAGCTAGTGGCTCAGCCTGAAAGCTCTCCAAAAAAAAGAAACAGAGGGCAGAAATAAAATAACCTCGTACTTATTTTAACCGCATATGTGTCGGCGCAAGTTTGCTACGCAAATGAAAAGTGCAGTGTGCTTTTGTGAATAGAACTGGACAAACAGGTTTCCGCTAGCTAGCTGTGCTAACGCTAGTTAGCATTAGGAGCTATTTCTAATAAGGCCGCCCCTTATTTCAGTGCATGTATCAGCTAGCTCTTCTGTTTCCTACATCTTACATTTAGCGTGTGTCTTTATTGGCTGGTAAGTAGTTTGTTTCCTTCCAGAAGTCTCGCTGCAGGTTAAATAATGAATGTTAGCGCTGTCTGTTAGAATGTCACCTGTGATGCTCAGAAGAGGAAGTAGGCAGGCTGTGACAACAGTAAATGTTTTAACAATGTTCCGGATCCTGTGCAGCTAATGTGCATTTTTACGGCAATATTTATAATTAGGTTTGGCTTTTCTGAACATAGTTTTTAATATTAATTTCCAGTCTGCTTCCGCAGCCAGCTTCCCGGGTCAGATTCCAAAGCAGATGACATTTTAAAGAGATTGTGAAATATCATGTAGGAAAAAACGAGGATGTACAAAACCCCTTCAAATAACAACGTTTACTCTCCCGTTTTATCCGTTAATGCCTTATGTAGCTTTGTTCAGTTTGTCTTGATGCCTTTGATGTTTTATGTAAAGCACTTTAAATTGCCTTAGTGTTAAAATGGCCTATAGAAAGAAACTTGCCTTGCCTAGAATTGTACATTTTTTACATAGAATATTTTTTAACAGCATTCTAGAGCTGAAACAAATGACCAATCATCAAAAGGTGATGCACAACTGTTTTAATACTGAATATTTGAAAATTGTAAGTAAATAAATTGTAAGTAATATATAAGATAATATAAGATATACCTTTATTAATCCCCTGAGGAGAAATTCAAATTATACACAGCAACATTGGGGAATATAGTGTACATAAATCTTATCACAATAAGAATATTACAAAATATAATGGAAAATATAAAACTATAAATGAAAACTGTATACACTATATGCAATGTGTAAGTACAATGGTGTGCAAAACATTTTGGGCAGCTTGACAAAGAAACTAAACTGCAATTGAAGAGAAACTGTGATGCATGTTTTTACTGTTTTCTGGTATTTTAGTGATGGGGTGTAAGAAAATATATTGTATCATGATATTTTAAAGTGTGATATGGAATCATTTTTTGTTGTTTAAAACCATAACCACTAGAAAATAGTGTCATAAAAGTATTTTTTTCCACTTATTTAATGCACATGTTGGTACACTATGAAAGCTTTTCAAAAAACTAGATAAAAAAAAATCACATTGCCTTGCTTACAGTATCGCAATATATTGAATCATAGTGCCTGTATCGTGATATGTATCTTATCACCCGATTCTTGCCAATACACAGCCCTATTTATTTAGGAATATAATCATTAGTCCAGTCATTCAGATTCTGATGTCTTTCTGTCATATCCTTGATTGTGAAGGCCGAACGCACCCCACGTTCAGAGCGCAAGCGGAGAGACTCGTTCGGGATGTTTGATGGCTACGACAGCTGCAGCGAGGAGTCCACCAGCAGCTCCAGCTCAGAGGACAGCGAGGATGAGGTGGTGTCCTCCATCCCTGCCAGCCTGCCCATCATCAAGAACAATGGCCAAGTCTACACCTACCCCGATGGCAAGGCTGGAATGGGTCAGTATCTGGAAGTGTGTTGGGAATTTGTGCTTCCTGTGGTTCTCTGGAATATAATCCTGTCACTGAAAAGAATTGGCCAGCAGTATTGGCCAGCATATTACAAAGTCTTCATTTGCGGATTAAAGTTGATGTTGTAGTCGTCTGATGATTTCAACAGATTATGTGTCTGTTTTATGCTCTGTTTCACAGCCACTTGTGAGATGTGTGGAATGGTTGGAGTACGAGATGCTTTTTACTCCTAAACCAAGCGCTTCTGCAGCGTGTCCTGTTCTAGGAGTTATTCCTCAAATTCCAAAAAAGCTAGCATCTTGGCGAGACTCCAGGTAAGTTGTAAACATACGACCACAGATATTTAATGATTAAACCTATGTTATTGCACAGATATTGATGTCTGCTTTGATTTTACAAGGGCAAACCACCAACAAAAAAGGCAAAAGTCTTACAGAAACAGCCTCTTATGGCAAAGTTGGCAGCTTACGCCCAGTACCAAGCAAGTCAGCAGAACCAGGCCAAATCAAAAGCTGGTACGTTACCAAAAAGCAGTAATGGTGGTTAACAGTACTGCTCTGTTTCGAT
Source organism: Morone saxatilis (assembly GCF_004916995.1). Classification (NCBI taxonomy): domain Eukaryota; kingdom Metazoa; phylum Chordata; class Actinopteri; family Moronidae; genus Morone; species Morone saxatilis. The sequence goes on along the minus strand of NW_023339651.1, from coordinate 20,765,120 downwards.
GTACGCCAGCTTTACACCGTGTCTTGTTTCTGTCAGTGGTTCCTGCGGAGAGCTTCGACTGGGGTCGGTATATCTGTAGCAATAACACGGCCGGAGCTCCAGTCAGCTGTTTTAAGCACGTAAGTGAACACTGTTGTTGAGTAGGTGGCGACCACTAGTTTGCTGCTTTCTTCACTTAAAAACTTCACTTCTGCTTCCTCTTTCTGTCAGGCTCCTATGGGGACATGCTGGGGAGACATAGAGGAAGGAGTGAGGATTGAAGTGCTCAACTCTGACACCAACCTTTCTACTAAGGTGTACTGGATAGCAGAAATCATTAAGCTAGCAGGTAAGACTACTTCTACAAATAGAGACAGGAGATGTCAGAAAATCTTATTTTTTTTTCTAGATGAGTATCACAATATTAATAAGAATATTTTTTTCCAATATGGGTATATATTACACATTCTGACCCAAAGTATGTTGCCACAATAAGACGGTCCATCAGTTGTATTAGCTAACCATGTTGTGAACATGTTATTTTATGGGTTTTATTGTTTAATTGTTCTGTCACTGTATTTTATGTTGCTGACAAGGCAATCTCCACTTCAGATCCACTTCTCTACTTGTTCTTATATAATATTACAAAGTCTTCATCTGCTGATTAAAGTTGATGTCTAAACTAGTCTAAGGCTGGGTTTAAAAAAATTATATTTTGAGTTCAAATCTATCTTCCTTTGAATGATGATCGATGTTTTAATATATGCTTTTTCTCGTGGCTGCGTAAAGCTTTAAACCCATTAACCCACATAGATGCACTAAACGTTAGACGAAGTAAGTTCTCAAACGTCTATAAATGTTGATGCATAACCACTGTTAGTTCTCTGAGAATCTCTTTCATATCCAAGCTAAATTGGTATTGTAACTGAAATATCCCCAACAGAATCTAATCAGGACCTTGTGACTCAGAATCAAATTGGTTTGGGGAATCAGTAGTGATACGTCCGTCTGAGCACTCGTAGGACTTGTTGTCTGTCTCCAGTTAATAGTTGAGCTTTACATGCCCATTGACATGACATCTACAGTTGGTCTTAATCTACTAATAAGGGTCACGTGATAGAGTTGAAAGACTAGACCAGGCATGTAGGTGGCTTGAATGCAGATTGTTTTGACGACTGCGGTTTCCCAGGTCAAGAATGAGCTGTCAGATCAACTGTGTCTAATGTCATGCAGGGTTCAAGGCTCTCCTGCGGTATGAGGGCTTCGACAACGACACCAGTAAGGACTTCTGGTCTAATCTCTGTATCCCTGAGGTGCACCCGGTGGGATGGTGCGCCTCAAGCGGCAAACCCCTCGTACCTCCAAAAAGTGAGCCTTGTGCCAAATCTCACCGGTCTTGTTCCTGAACACCTGTGCTCCGAATGCTTGGCTGTGACTGTTGCTGTTCTTTTTGTATCTCCCTCACAGGCATACAGCATAAGTACTCTAACTGGAAAGCCTTTCTTGTGAAGCGTCTCACTGGATCTAAAACACTGCCACCTGACTTTAATGCCAAGGTGAGACCCACAAATGCTGGTTTCGATGGCCAGTGCCGATATAAAGTTAAATCAGAGCAAACCCAAAGGCAGCACTGGAGGGCAGGCCCACAATGCACGAATAATGCTTCTTTCATGCCTTTTACATTTCCAGCACATTATTTTCTAGTGAACCCAGACAGGTGTTAAATAATAATTGCCGAACTATCTTATAGTGTGTACATTTTCCCAGAGCTTCTTTTGTAAACCAGCCTGCAGTGGAAGTGATCTTTGCCCAGGGGTCCTCATCAGTGTTCACATTCAGATGAGTCAGATAAGAGGTTCTCACAGTTGCCCTATGTGTTAGCAGTTATATTATTAAGGGAAGCTGAATGATTATTTTTAGCTAATTTATGATATCGCTGTACCACATTATCTTCCCCAGGCAACTGCGTAATGGCACTCTCTAAACTGCTTCCTATTTGCTAATATGTCAAGTCTGATTTATCTTTGAGTCTTTAATAAATCAGCTATATTTCTTATACCACTAGACAACCAGAAATGGTAAAAAAAAAATCCCCCTGTCCCCCCTTTTATGACTGTGCTATTCCAAGGTGAAGAATACACCTGCTTTTAATAATTGGTAAAGTTCAGTCCAGACATTCCTTGAGTGTGTTGTGAAATTGGATTGTGGTAGTCTCTTCGCTCCCAGGGTTAGGGTCCGGTCACACATGCATGCAAGCATGGCTGCTTCACATGAAGTTCAACATTAGCACTAATAGCAAATATGTGTATGTGGTTGACTTCTGAATCGGACCACAAACCAGCAAACAGATGTCTGTGTGCGACACATCCGATGGTCCACTGTCCCAGGGGGTTACTCTCATTAATCCAGTGTGTCTTGCAAATTTAGCCAGCCTGAAGGCAGTACTGTAAAGCCAAGCTAGTCCTTATCTAATTCATTCCATAAATAATCCTTTATAATTCGGTTGTATTGTTTGGCCCCAGGTATTGTTAGCGGTAGCATTACATGACAGGTAGTTAAACTGTGGGGTGTTAATGTTGCCCCAAAGGGTTATTCTGAGTGCCTTCCACTTAGGCCTGCACAATGATGGCCAAAATGATAATGAGCACTGTTTTGATTAATATTGAGATCACGATTATTTATCACAGTATAATTATTTTATAGACAAAATAGTTGCATTACATTGCAGGGTGTGCATATAGCGACATGACGGCCTCCCATTTCGGTCAACTGTTAGTATAAGAAGCACTTGCTTTGATTGCCGCACGATGACATTCTATTAAATTGTGGTGAGCCAAAATCGTGACCATGCTTTATCTTTGTAAGGAGCGTCACAGTTTATACTTATTATGCCTGCAATATCGGCACACAATTAACCCATAAATACTTCTTACCAGATGAGATCCACTTAAATTGGCCCGCCCTTAACCATAGCGGGATGGCATACCTTTGATATTTAAGTCAAATAACCTGTGCTTTGTGCCAATTGACTTTGTAGTCATAATTCTGAGAAAATGTTACAGTTGTATCAAGAGGAGGTTTTTCATTTTATTTGAATTAAACCTCCTCAAACTTGATAAGGTTTATTAAAAAGTATTTAAATTATTTGGCAAAAATACTCAGTGTTGACTCAAAAATGTCCTTCTTGTTGGACGTGAAACTCAAAAATCTCATAAGCTCACCCATATCGGTGAAATTGGAAATCAATGGATCCTTTCTGACCACAGGTACACGAGAACATGCAGTTTCCCTTTAAGAAGCTGATGCGGGTAGAGGTGGTCGATAAGAACTACCTGTGCCGGACACGGGTGGCGCTGGTGGAGCAGGTGATCGGGGGTCGCCTCAGGCTGGTCTATGAGGAGAGTCAGGACCAGTCAGACGACTTCTGGTGTCACATGTTCAGCCCCCTCATCCATAATATAGGCTGGTCCCGCAGCATCGGACACCGCTTCAAACGATCCGGTGAGATTGGAAAAACCCACCAACGCTTACGTTTAAATCGAGAGGCATTGTGAGAAAGTAAAGGAATCAAACAGGAGGCAATAGTGCATTTGTTGACGAGAAGAAAAATTTAGAATACCACCAGACTTAATAAAATGTTATGAAAAAAAGTGTGTTACTTGAAGGTACTCCAGCAAATTTAGTTTTGGGTTCTTGTGAGAGACAGATTTAACAAAAAGATGGTCCAAATCAAAACAGCAGAGGTCTAGAGATCCTGACTGTTAGTCGCTAGTATCATTCTATCTTTAAATACGCATGATCATTCATTTCATGCTACTTGATATACAGCCCCATTTTACATTTAGCTATATATGATTGTTGTCTCCAGACCAAAGCCAACATATCTTTATAGATCATGTTGGTTTTCCTTCAGAGACATAGAAGACACAGACGACTTATTTTACAGCTTGTTCTCTGAGTAGTACTGACGAATAAACTGATGTTGATGTGTGAAATGAGTGGACTGCGCCTTTAAATGTCACGTCTAATCATTATAGTGTACAAAAACTTACTTTTCTCCACTGAGTGCTACTGAAAAGCACTGTGTGTGTTCTTTAAAAAGGCCCAAAAAAACCCACCAAATATATCATTGGTTGTGATAATAATAGATGTGGTGGGCACAATTAATGAAATCCTGCTGTCTTTTAGTGAAAGTTATTCTTATGCTCCTAGTGAATCCAACCATTCATTTCTTTTCTCATCAAACAGTGTTGCCTGAAGCCCAGCTTCTACTGTCTGTAGTCTCTGATTTTAATGCTCATGGAGCTCTTTGTTCAGCGTGTATATTGCAGAAGCTTCTTTAGCTCGGGAACAGCAACTCATTTTGATCTGATTTGTTTTTCAGATATTGCAAAGAAAATTGAGGGTCAAGTTGACGCTCCTGCACAGTTCTTCCAGAAGGTAATGCAAAACAGAAAGATTCTATTTGTTCTCCTAAATGCTTCTGGAGGTAAGAGTCCTCCAGCTGTGGTTTGAATTGATGCATGTATGTCATTATGAGTGGTTGCAGACCTGGGCCTTGTTCTTCATACGTGGATAACCAAGTTATGCATTTGCCTGAATTTGATGGTTCTCTGAAGCTGGCGTAAAATCCACTTGGAAGTGTCCTTAAGCCAAAACCTGCAAATGTGCAGCTTGTTGACAGTTAGCTGGACCATGAGTCAGACATTTTAGGGTGTTCTCCATTCATGAACTCATTTCAATTTTAATAAATGGCTCACTTTCTTAGATTTACAATTACAACGATTGTTTTTTGTTTAGTTTTAGAAAAAAAACAACTTTTATTGAGTTTAAACAAAGAACAGAACATAAATGGGCTCATGAGGGGAGTACATTTTTCAGGTTAGCAGGTAGAGAAATAGCCCTTTTCCTTTTCAGACAGCCTGTAATATCTCATGAGGGAGAGTTAGAGAAAATTATTGAGAAATCACTCGGATATATTGGTGTATTGATCACAATTTAGTTATCATGATGAAGAGTTACTTATATTTAATCTAGTTTGAGATACTGTGTACAAAGAAATCAACTCAAATAAAAGACTGATTGTTAGAGCCAGAACATGTGGCATTAAATGGGAAACCATCATTTGACACTAAAACATTTTTAAATGATTAAATGCAGAATTGACTGTGCTAATAATTGTTCATTCAATTAAAGCTGCTTTTTAAGATTTTTGCAAGAATTTATTATCATAGCAGGCGTCTGATTATCACTGAAAAGCCTCTCATTGGTACCCAAAATCATGCATCAACATTGCTTTTAGTCTGACCACATTCACTGAGAATACATAAGTCTTAAAAGTGATCAGTCGAAGCATTGTGGAGCACAATGTAAAACAAAATGACACCATTAACAACACAGGAACACACAATATGAATCTACTGCCCCAGTGCATGCTGGGAAAGTTCCCAACACACCTACCTCATTTAACTACAGTCACATGATCAGCACTCAGCCAAGCCTATTAATGCTGCTCATGGGTTCAACTCTCTCCTCAGGTTGCCTTTATTTCAAAATAAAAGCACACTGTTATTCAAACATTCAAATAACCAAATTAGCAGGAGGAGAAAGAACAGGATGTTTTTAGCCTGGTAACAGCATGTTAGCTTGAACCACATTAAACCACATTTGAAGAACGGGATCCTGGTATACAGGAGATGCTGTGTGTTAAACCCCAAGGTCTTGCTCATGGTGGTACTGTTGGGTCTCTGTAAATGTTAAAAGGAGTTCGGTCTAGACCTGCTCTATTTGAAAAGTGTTCCTGAGATAACTTTCTGTTAGGAGTTGGCGCTATACAAATAAAACTGAATTGAATTGAACTTCTCATTCTTGTGTCAAATTAATACAAGCCTTGGTGAGCTTTTAAATCTAATATTAAGTAATGATTGATGCATCCGCACATTACAAATAATAATCCATCACAATCTCTCTGTATGTGTACATCAGGTGAAAGATGTAGACCAGAGCGGGGAATGGTTCAAAGATGGGATGAAGCTAGAAGCCATCGACCCCCTCAACCTCTCAGCTATATGTGTAGCCACTGTAAGAAAGGTCAGTGTGTTTCTGGACTCCACATGAATGTCATGTGCTGTGCGTTGTTTATGTTATAACACCTTTCACACGGCTGCTCCAGACTAACTTCATCCACTGTCTGCTGCTTACTGTAGGTCTTGGCAGACGGGTACCTCATGATCGGGATTGATGGTTCGGAGGCAGTGGACGGATCAGACTGGTTCTGCTACCACAGCACGTCCCCCTCCATCTTCCCCGCCGGCTTCTGTGAAATCAACAACATTGAACTCACACCCCCTAGAGGTACTGTTCACTCATATCTTTGTTTCTTTGAGCTCATTCAGAAAATGTAAATGGGAACTTGCTCCCATTGAGAGGACCACAGAGCTATGGAAGTCTTAAAATGTCTAAACAGAAACAAATTAAACAAAGAAATACAGTATTTCAGTACATTGCACATTGTTATATAAATGTCCTTTTTCTGTATGCATTTATGGTAATTGAATTAAAAAACACAAAAAGGACCATTATTTAGTTTTTTGTCTGAATTACTGAAACTGAATTAAAACCATTTTCCAGGACTGATTAACTAAAGGTCACAGTGTTTATATAGCAAGTACTTTCAAGAGCAGAACGTCACAGTGCTTCACAAAAAAACCCCATTTAAAAACGGCCACAATGGGTCTGAGTTTTGCAATGTTTCACAATCAAACCGTTCACATTTGGGTCCAGAGTCAGAACCTGGTCCACAGTGACACCTACATTTTCTAGGGAGTATTACACAGGAGAGAATGAAACCTTCCATTGCCTTAGGGACAAGACTGGGTGGGGTTTTGTCAGCATTGAGCTGTAGGAAATGATCTGATGTCCACTTTTACAGCTTTAAGCCAGTTGTTTAAAACTGACAGTTTGGCTTCATTTTGAGGCTTATAATATATAACGTCTGCTGCTAAGGGTCCCTCACATCAAAACAAGGAGAAAAGAGGTAGTTTGATAATGTTGTGAAGTAGTGTTGGATCATGGGAGTTACCACCAGTGCTGATGATAATCTATGGGACTCAGGCAGAAATTGTTCACAGACGAGATAATATCAAAGTTTTATTCACATTATGGTTAGTCACATTTGTGGACTTCCTTTCCTCGCTCTCTGCTGTGTCACCCAGAGGTTATATCAGCTAGGGGCAAGTTAAAAACACACTGTTACCTGAATAAAATGACAGATTTCTCTGAGTTTGAACATTTGGGATAATGTAAGAACTCAACTACATATACAACATAGAGTGTATAGATATTTTAATGATTAAATGTTATAGGTATATCTTTAGGTTATGGTCAACAGCAAACAGGATC
>NW_023339651.1:20749159-20757640 GCF_004916995.1 Morone saxatilis | reverse complement strand
ATATTATACATTTAAGTCCAATCGCAACACAGAAAACAATGTGAAGAGGTGTATTTAATTTCAGTGTTGCCCAGCAGAGGACAGCCTCGACCTGCCAATACTAAATAAACAGCAACAGCACTGAAATTCAACACACGTCTTCACTTTGATTTTAATGTAAAAAAAAAACAGTTAATTCCATTATTGGAGAGAAAAAGCTCAATTGTCTTAAACGTGTTTAAATGCATATAACAATGTGTGTTGTATTTATCTCAATTTCTTTGTTTAAATGGTTATTTAGGCTATTTCCACACAGTTGAATATCGGCTCTCTCCAGGTGAAGTTACTGGTTAGAAGTAGTTAAATAACATCTTGCATATGGTTTCTTCATGTTGTGGTCTCAACACTGACTCTGTTCCCCAGGGTACACTAAACTGCCATTTAAATGGTTTGACTACCTCAGAGAAACGGGTTCAATAGCTGCTCCTGTCAAGCTCTTTAACAAGGTAGGCTTCATCAGTGGTTCCTCCACCGTGGTTGTCCTTATTAAGATCTTATCAATCTGAGTTTCAATGTCCTCTGGTACTGTTTTTCTGGTTATTAATAATAGCAGCAGCATACCACCTCATCTTAAACATCACAAATGCGTTTAAAAACTACAGCTCATGAATTGAGAAAGTTGTCAGTAATGTAAGTTGTAACCACTCAGGTGTGCTCTCCTGTGCTGATTGTGCAAAACCACTGGTGTGGTCTTTTAAAGGGTCCCTTTAGACCTTTATTAACTCAAGTACCACTCACTAGATTTCTTTCTGCTGAAGCTCCAGAAAAGATATTGCCTCTTATTTTTTCCCTTTGTTCTGTCTGATTAATGAGATTCAGGATTTATCAGTGCTTCTCCACTGTTTGCAGGATTCATCAGTAGCTTGTTATGTTTGTGTTTTTATTGTATGTAAATGAGTAACATTCTTTTATTCACTGTCCTTGCTGCCTCGCGTCTCCTAGGAGGTTCCCAATCACGGTTTTCGGCAAGGCATGAAGCTGGAAGCTGTTGATCTAATGGAGCCACGGCTGGTGTGTGTTGCCACGGTGACGAGGATTGTGCACCGGCTACTGAGGATCCACTTTGACGGCTGGGAAGATGAGTATGACCAGTGGGTGGACTGCGAGTCACCTGACCTCTACCCTGTGGGCTGGTGTCAGCTGACAGGCTACCAGCTCCAACCCCCCGCCTCACAGAGTAAGGACATGATACCTTTCAACCATTCCCCCTAGAATAAGAAAACCCTGACGCCACTCTAGTCATCAGAGCATCAGTGTCAGTCTATATTTGCAGCAGAACACTTGATGTATAGCATGTGAGCAAAAGGGAATTAAATGAGGGTGGTAACCTGCAGTCCTGTCACATTTAACTATGCCTGGGTGCTGTCACATTGGAGGCTGTTACATAGGCAATCCAATAAATGATGACACTGATGAGTAAACGGAACAAGGCATCTAAAGGGTTGATTGAACGAGTGAGAGGCGGGAACAGGCGGTGGCCACGGAGAGAAATATTATTAGAGATAGATGATATTATTTTCTAACTCACAGCTGTAGTGTGTGTAATTAAGATGCACATATTTCTTGTTGTAGTCTTTACATATTCTTGTACGTACTGTGTATCCTGATCACTTCAGTCATACTGGACTTTATCTCACCACTTATATTTTGATATATTCATTTTATTCTGATCTCACTGTTGATTTTCTTTTCCACATATTTTGTGTTCATATTATAAGATTTACATACTGTCATTACATTTAAACTCATTTTGCGGAGATGTTCAGATACCATTTCTTCCTTCCCCACACGAACTTTGTGTACTGGCCGATACAGAGTACCGATCTGATACAAGTGATGTACATATAATCACTCTCCTTCTACTGGCTCAGGTTAAACCAATAGAACATGAACAAATACAGATAATGAATGACATAGAATGTTGTGTCTATTGTGTTAGACTGTCCACACGTCCCATAGTTTCCTGTTTTATGGCCTGCTTTCAGGTAACAGGGAAATGCCTCAATCTGTACCCAAGCAGAAGAAAAAGGCCCAGCAGTACAAAGGCCAAAAGAAAAGTGAGTAATCCTCTTTCACTGTCAGTTAGTTTCTCTCCACTCTTTCCTTCTCCTTCTCCTTTTCTTGTTTCTCTTCCTGTCACTGGTTACACCTGTGGTGGAAACTCTGCTGCTCTCCGATGGTTCACCTGTTGGGCATGTCCGGAATATTTTCATCTGACCTCTTGTGTCACATTTCAGGATCTTGTAAAAAGGCGAGCGTTGTGTCTTTTTCCCTTTGGAGTGGCACAGTAGTGTGTGAGATTTAGTTTCAGTGTCTGAGATGCTTCAGGTTATCTGAGAGCAGAAGGCCTGGTGTTGCATCCCTATTCAGGTCCAAAGTTTCAGATCACAAAAGCAGATGCTAATGCTAAATTGATGCACGTTTTGCTGAACATGCAGTACATATGGAAGTCTATGGCTGCCTATATCAAAATGAAATCATTTTGTGTACGATGTATGACAAAATCCAGATTAAATTAGTAAAATTTGCTATTTCAAGTTAAAAAATGTACAATTACTAGCAAAATTAAACCTTGACTAACAAATAATTTTCAGTGCATTCTATAATGATAACAAAACTGCATGTAGAATTGTTCACCCCTAAACTTGAAAATAGTTAAATACTGGTAAAAAAAGAGGACTTTTCCATGTTTGTTTTTTTAGTGATCAATGTAATAACAGTCGGTTTTGACAGATTTCACGAAAGAGGCCTCAGAGAACAGCCATTACAAAAAGTTTAATTTTGCCAGGCCTATTTTAAATTTGTCCAGCATTATGAAGTTGATCGTAATGATAATAACCAGGAAAAATGCAATTTCCATTTCTTCCCAAATCCCAAATCCTGATTTTTACATAGTTTACACATTGTCTGCCAGTTTAAAGATAAAACAAAAATTTCTTATTCAGTTAAATTTTTCTCAAGGCAGCGTTTTGCTTTGGCGTGCACTGAAAATCATTTGTTAAATTTCACATTTGTAGTAATTATTTTGATTGTGGACATGGAATTTATATTTTGTCATGATCATGGAAAATGTAATGAATATTAAATTATTGAAATATTGGAAGTTACAGATTTCCATACTTTTGGCACAGTTGTAGCCTCGTTGATAGCTAACAGCATCTGCTTACTGCGGTCTGGCAGTCTGTTTACAGCTTACCAGGGGCTTATTCAGATGGGTATATCAACGCAGCGTGAGGCTAAATTCAACTTTTCAGCCGAAGCTCTAACCTTTTTAACTTTCCTACCTAATACATAATCAAACATCAACACGTTCCAGTTGAATTGAAGTGTGTAATAAGCCCCTGGTAGCTTACCCGAGTCTGGCTTGGTGTTTAGAGAGGAAGATTCCGGTTGGTCGACGGCCCTTCAGTCAGGCAGGCAGGAGGAGGAGCAGCTTCTCGGGGGACGAAGAGCAGAGTCCGCCCCCTTACCCTGCCCAGGGGCCCACTCGGCCCCGACCCCGAACCCACCTTCACCAAACCCACAAATCAGGTAACATCTCACTAACGATCAACCCAGCATGGCACCGAGCCGTCTGAGGCTCGACGCTGTTCTTACAGGAGGCAGTCGCTGAGTGTCGCTCGCAGGGCCTCGCTGCGGATCTGGATGCTGCTGATGCTGCTGATGCTGCATGTTCTACTGTTACATCAACCTTTACGTTCATTGTCCTCACATGAATATTTCCTCATGTCAGTGAAGGTCTGTTTGTTTCATTTGCAGGAATTTCTAGTGTTTTGTCTCCACTTTGAAGCAGCCATAACGCATGTTTCATTTTGTTAGTAGTGAAAGTAGTTATCTTGATGCTCAGAGTGCATGTGACATTAAGATTGACACCTGGAACAAAGAGAGGCTCCTGTATTTGTCTCAAAATGCATGAACCAGACCGGCTCATCTGTGCCGCTGTTCTCTCTCTCTTATCTGTCTCTGTCCCTGTCTGTAGAGTCTCTCCTGCGGATGAAAGAGGAGACGGCCGAGGTGGACGAGTTCACCTTCTCACAGGGCACATCCGACCAGGAGAGCAACGGCTCGGGCAGCTACTACATCAAACAGGAGCCCTGAGGTCATGAGGTCGGGACAGCAGGACCAACCCGGGTCAAGACACACCTCTGGAAAAAAAACAACCCAGCGAGGATCAGGAATGTGGGGAGTCAAACTAGCCTCGATTCCCACTCAGACCAATGCCACAGGCCTTCTATGGAGTCCATACAGCAGATAGCGATGATAAAGAGAAAGGGGTGGCTTTCATGCTTTTGAATTGAACATCCCTCTGAACAGTTTTCTAACCTTGTAGCTGCGTGTGCACATAATCACTCACAAAAACCTGTATGATGGAGAGCTTGAAAAGCACCCGGGGTCGGGCCTGGGTCACATGCGTTTGGGCATTCTCTTTCGTACCACCCTCATTCTCTCCTCTCCAGTCGGAAACATCCCGACCACACCGGATCTCGGACGGATTAAAAAACACAACCTTTTTTCTACAGAAATGGGGGGGTCCTGCAAGTCGACATCAGCCCACCCTGCCTCTGCCACAATCTGGGCCACGCACAGAGACCTGTAGAAACTGTGAGAACCATTTATTGAGCCAGGTCTTCACTTTTGTTTTGTTCGTTTCAGTTTGTTTTCAGGTCAGAGTGTCAGCCACTGAACGGGGCCGAGGTGAGAAGAGAGGCTGGCAGCGAGAAGGACAGTGTTGTGTATATTTTGATTATTTTCTTCTGAACAATATTGCCAGGTGGACTTTTACTTTGTTAATAGTACTTGAATATTTTTTTGCTTTATTTTGTAATGATTTTGGAGTTGTTTTTGTCTTAATGTACTTATTTTTGCATTTACATTTTTGGTGGCTGTGTAGGGAAACTTAATGTGCATTGTTTCATAAAAGTGATTATATTCATATAGTATGTGGAGACCTATTCAAATAGAACTACAGAGTATAAATATTAAGGATTGTGATTCGAAGAGAAATCTTAGTACTGATATTGATCTTTTTTTTTTTTCCCAATATTGGACAGAAGATTTCCACAGCTGCATTCATTTCTGATTCAAACATTACTGAAGCAAAGTCACCAAAATGAAACTATCGGGCTCTGATATTTTAATTATGGATACATTCTTCAATGATTTGTTGATTCATACTTTGGAACATAGTGGCAAATGCCCATAAGAAAGTATTTAGCTGGCAATGATATGATACAGGAGAGCAGCCTTATCCTTACGTTTGAGAAGCTGGAACTGGCATCTTTTTGGGGCATAAATAAATTATTAACATTATTGGTGATTTTTTTTAACTTATAGATTAATTGTTTCAGCTTTAAGATGTCCACATTAAAGCTGCACCTGCTGCCTTTAGAAGGGCTGTTTGTTTTTTTTATTTGGTGTATTTCCCCTCTATTAAGTGCCAGTCTGTACGTTAGAGTGATTGGATGTAACATTTAAATTGACATGGTGCAGCTTTAAACAGTAATACACCTTTACCATTGTTTTATGTAATTACAGAAGTCCTCCTGCACATTCCATTGGGCCTTCACTAACACTGAACGGATTGTACATCCTAACGTCCTTCAGCTATGTTAAGTGGGCATTGTGGGGAATATCTGGTATCCACATTTTGAGCTACACCGCCCCCCAAAACTGCCCCATACACAACCTTTCCTTCCTGGTAATCCTGCCTTTAGGTTACTATACATAAGCCAGGATAAGCTTAATCAAGAGAGCACATATCTAATGAGGTAACAGTGTGGGGTGGCTCCGATAGCTCAATGTGGAGCTTTAGGGACCTACAGTAATCACAGCTCCCACAATGCCACTAACTGTGGATTAGCCATCTTCTACCTTGTACGAGTTTCCATTGTGAATATATGAGGGGCTTTGTGTTGTAATGTTTAACAGAAATCATGAAGCTGTGGAGATAAAAACATTTTTTCAGTTTAAAAAAAAAAAAAAAAAAACTCACCTTAGTTTTACAGACATACTAAATGGGAAACAAATGAGCATAGTGTGACTGTACGTGAGCAGCAGGGTATGTTAATAGTATAAAAGAGAAACCTTACTGGTATGATAGGGTACAGTCTGACATGTTCCAACTGTCCAACCCTACAATATGACCTTTACAGTTTGGATGTAGCTGCTGTCAGGGAGGAAGCTGTCTTATTGGAAGACTCAGCTGACCAATGTTGGCCTCATATCAGCCGGACTGTCCAGGATATTGAAATGTTGTGGATGCAGGCAGATGCATTACTTGCATATAAAGGTCGCACTACAGCAGTGATTCAGATTGCAGATATCAGGTGTTTCTGTTCTGCTTTGGACCATGTCTGCTGTATTTATACCCAGAGGGTACACAGGTATCCATCTGGAACTCATGTATACGGAGTCTGGAGTATGCCACTAGAATGATTTTACATTTATTCAGTGTGATTTATCACCAATTAATACTTTAAAAAAGCAATTAGGATTGGATTTATTTTCTATCTATTTTATTTGATTTTATTTTTATGTAGAAAAAGCATTAAACCAAAAATTACATAATTGAATTTGCTAATATTAATGTTTTCTTATTTTGTCAGTAAATTATAAATTAATAATTGAGTTTTTCAAATGCAATGGCAGAATAGTAATAATAATAATAATAAAAAAGAGTAACCCACATAATGCCTTTATGTAGTGCCCCTATCTACAGGAACTCTAATTTGCTGTCATGTGTTTACAGGACTCAGACAGACCTCTGTGTGTTGAACTATATGTCATATTAAGTTGCACACTGCTTACACAACTGTAAATTAAAGAATTATCTTAAGTAAATGAAATAATAAAGTCATATTGAAAATCCTTTTGAAAAATAAATTATCGATTCCATATTTAACCAATTACTAATTTAAAACATGAGATACCTTTTTAAGATATCTGTATAAGTATATACCATTATTAATTGCCTGATTTAATGATTTTATATTGCTTTTTAAAAAAAGATAAATGTATTAATTGAATATAATGAAACACTGAAAATGTGGCACACTCAAGCCTCCATACCTTCAGCATTTGTAGCGTCAAACTTTGGTTTCTGTAATTGAAAATAAGAGGTTGGAAAATCTGCCTTGGTTAAACAGTCTCATAATCGAGCAGTTTTGTTGTCCACATGCGAAAAATAAGTTAAATGTTTTATTAGGGTAATATGCAAAGCATTAGTGTTTCTATTGCTTAGGTTGTTCTCATGTCAGAGCCATATGTATGCAAGCTAGTTTATGATTCACCTGAGCCACAGAATAACAGGTTTGTTGTTAATAATGAAACATGAACAATGCACTGCTTTTCCAATAGTCTCTGAGGGCAGCATTCACATAAGACGACAGGATCTAAAAGTGGCATAAATATATAGATTCTATATATATATATATCTCTATTCTTCATGACTATGATGGTATGGAGTAACAAATCCGGATTAGTCAGAAATCCATGCTTGGCCTTGGAAAAGACAAGACTCCTCCTTTCATTCTTCTTAGAGCTAGACTTTTGCAGCTGTTTATCTACTACCTCCTGATGCTAGCCACGTTTAGCTAAAAACAAGCGTGTGAAATAGACTATAGCAGTGTGTTAGCATATGCAAATGAAAATGATTACCTAAAAATGATCCACTTGAAGACTAGACACCAAACATGGAAGAATTTTATCACAGCACATGAGGTAGTCTTCTAATTTGAATGATGCAATAATAATAGATCCCATATTATTTTGCTATGTGAAATAAACTTATAGCACCCTCAAATGTCATGATCACTACATTAATATAATTAACATATGAGATAATTTAACAAAATTGTATTGTATCTGTGATTTTTGTGAGCAAGGGTTCATATACAGAAAACTCGGTGTATGACCAAAGGCTGTATTGAAATGCAGAGCGGATTTAAGATTCTCAGTGACGGTAAAAGATCCATAATTTCTCTTTCTACCAGTAAGGTTCATGATTCAATTCTCAGGAAGTTTGTGTTTCTTTATTTTGTTTGGTTGTAAGGGTCGTAACTACAAGTCTGAATCAGCTGTTTAAGAGCTCAAATGCGTCTTCATTATGTGCATCTCTGTACGGAAGCAAATAAGTGCTGTAATCACTAGAATCTGTTAAGCGACTGAAATAGTACTTGTGTAATTCAAGTGGTTGTAATTCCAGTCTTTGAAATTTTCAATAGGTAATTTCAAGTGGTACAATATAAAACAGTTTTTATATATATATATCTTTTTAAGCAATTATTTGTTTCAGTTGTATGTTCATGGTTCGCAGTTTCATGGATGGAGAAAACCATATTCTAGTTCATTTTAAAAGTAAATCCTGTAATCCTGTGTGCCTTCGTTATAATCTTAATCAAGATAATTATCTTGTGCTCGCAAATTACTATGTAAAATAATAAT
>NW_023339651.1:20735653-20749137 GCF_004916995.1 Morone saxatilis | reverse complement strand
TAATCAATAATTGATCTTATCTCTTTCAGGAGGTCAGGGCTCTGAAAATTAGTCAAATTCTAAAAGTCATCTAAAAATTAAAGTCAGTTTGCTCAGATTTGCTTGGTGAAATACAGACAACAAATTTCAAATGTGCTCAACTGCACCCCCAGTGTCACTTCTTCAGAATGGGAGTTCAGGAAGTCCCAAAAGATGTACCTTTTAACTTAAGTTTGATCAACCTTTCCATAGTTTATTGAATATTTGACACTTGGATTTTGTTCAAATTAAATGTTTGAAATTGCACCATTTGAAATGATTTAAATCATTTTTAAAGACGATGATTAAAATCACAGAAAATCAAATCCATTGTTTTCAGAGTAAACTATATTAATACTATAAATTTAGTGGTAATTTCAACATTAAGTATTCAGTTGTGGTGAAATTTCACATTCAGGTAGTTGGTTGCTTTAAAGATTCTAATAGGGCGCTTAATGGCTTCCATATTATTCAAACAACGAAGGTCTTATCTCACTTACAATTTCATGTATTTGTGTCCGTGTTTTGTAGCTTTTTAATCTGCTCATGTTAAATTCTACATTTGAGTGATGTCACAAACACACGGATGTTTGTTGCTTTGTTTGGTTTGTTTGCTTTTTGTAGCTCTCTGGTTTTCCTTGTATTTCTGAATAGGGTGTGACATTTGTTTTCTACCAGTTTCCTTTTTGATTTGTCTTCTGATCAGATTGGACACAAAGCTCAGCTGAATCGCTAGGCTTCTCAGACCAAATGAGCAATAAAAGACAGTCTCACAATCATTTGAGGCGGATCGGTTTCAGGTTAGTTATTTTCCTCTGATGTCTGAAGGCAGAATAAAGCATTAAAGTACTTCATGACCAAACTGCATTAAATATCTTAGTACAAAAAAGAAAAAAAAAAGACTGTTCTATGGACTAACTGCTGCTACCCTACTCTATATTAACCCTAAATAATCAAATGCACAATCAACACTGTTTTGGATTTTCAGTTTCTCACTTTTTCTTGTAGATATTAAACTTTCTTGTTTCACCTTGATCCCCAAATCTAAAAATGGAATAAGTTTGACCTCCATGCACGGGTAGCTGTGTATTTAAAGTGTTTGGGCATCAGTAGCTGGAGGTGGAAGCAATGAGTTGATTTGGGATTGGGCGCACTGATCAACTGAATGCATGTAGAACAGAATGCGTTGTGCCGATGTTGTGCTGAGCTTGTTTTGGGTTTTTTTGTGACCGTCATTGGTTGTTCTTTAGTCCGTCTGTGTTTTTCCTCCTCCACTGTGTTTAGAAAATGTATGGAAGCACATTACTGCCAAGTAAAGAAAAAAAAAACGTTCCAATTTTAGACATGATAAAAAATACTCGTGTTGAATCCAGTTTTTTAAATAAAATGATCAGATACTAAGTAGAGGCTTTGTCCTACTAAGGCAAAATTACAATATAGTCAAAACTTTGCTTTTATAATTTAGTATCACTAACTTTAACTTTTTATTTTAATTAGACTTACTATCATAGTTTTGACATATTATTTCATGATTTAAGTTCAAAGTCTGATGCAGTATCTCAGTTTTCCTCAAACCTATCTTATAATTTTTAGAACAAGTTTCAATTATTCAGTTAAAGTCCAAATGTTGACATATCTAATAACTGGCTTCAATTTTTGACTTGCTATGTCATCATTTTGACCACCATGAATATTTCTTATTTTCATGGTATATTTTTTTTTCTTTCCGTGGCGTTAATTGGCTTCATTAGAAAGCTGTTGTTGCTGCCACTTGTAGGCAGTGCTGAGGAGCAGGCCGGAGTTGGATATTTCTTTTTGTTCTTGGATACTAACACGGGTCTTTTGTATGTGATATGCCCCCTCCCCTCCCCTCCCCCTGATTATATTAAACCATTATATTGTGGTGCTATATATATTTGATAAAAATGACTAAATGTATTGGGATAACTATTGTCTGAAAATAATTGTGAGTTGAGAAGGTTATGGTGCAAAATTTATTTTTGGATACAAATGAAAAAAAAAATCTATGTTAATAATTATAAATCTATTGATATTAACACTGACCCCCTGAGGTACATTATTAGATTGCAGTTTAAAGTTTGTACATCTTTTTGATAGTGTATACCAGTTTTCTTTCATATGGTAAATTTGTGCTGTGATCAAGCTTTGATAGACTTTGTAAATAAAGCCAAATGTTTGGATCATAATATTGGTTGTAATGAACGGCTTCTTTGTTTACAAGCATTGCAAACTGTTTCCGCATGGCTGTGAAAGTTTATCTGGTGATTTTTGTAAGATCTGACTTTTACACTGAATAAAAAGGCTTATGACATCAGACACTGGTGGAAATCCTTTGTCTGAGTTTGGGCACGCAAGTCTTTCAATGGCACGCCAGCAGCTCGGCTCTGATACAGACAGGACACTGCAAAGACACTTAAAGGGCCTTCCCCATTAATTTACCTTTATTGAAGAGGCATTATTTCATTATTGAACACTTATTGAGGAGTCCTTTTGTTACTTGTTACTGAAGAGGCATTTTTTCATTGTTAAAATAAAGTCTAAAGTTCTCAGCCTCCATTTCTTTGAGTTGAGACTTCAGAATCAGTACCGCCACATAATAATACATACATACACACATACATGCAATCATACATACACACACAGATGCAACTAATACATACATACCAAATAAATGAGGAATGTGTGTGCTGTTTGTTTTTTTGCTTTCAGTGACTCATGATTTCCATGATTTTGTGCTTTGGCAGATCAAACAGATCTCGCAGACAGCACACAATCAGGATTACAGAATCTGGATTTGCAGTCTTTGTTTTATTACTTACTCAGGCGATTATTCGATTGATTGTTTACAAGTAGCATAAAGACAACTATATCTGAATTTCATTATATAACCATACGTAAAATAATGGTTCCTGTTGTGTGTTATTATTATTATTATTGTTTACATCTACATAGACCAGGACATCACTACATGTACTCACTGTAATGCTGTTTTGTCACACATTTCACACAACAATTCTTATATTATGGTGATTATACACTAAGGAAAACATATGATATTATATTATACATTATATCATATTATATTATATTTCTGCCAAATGATGCTCCTAAATGTCACACATGGGTTTGAAATACTGGGTCCTGAGGATTGAACCGTGTCTGTGGTCTGAACAAAAAAGGGATTTCTCTTATTTTTCTATTGTATGGATTCCAAATATTTTAGATTAAAGTGCAAAACAGAAGCAATATTTTCATCTATTTTGCAATGATTGGATATTAGAATGGCGAGCAGTCTGTGTTTTTAAAAGGAAATTAAAAACATATCTTTTTAGTCTAGCTTTAACTGACGTATAAGCTTAGTTTTTAGATTTTAATCTTTGTTTTTACATTATTTGTCTCCCTGGTGTTTTTTTTCACATCGACATTTATTTATATATATTATGTATAATTCTTTTTGCACAATTTTATTTATGGTTGTTCATTTTGTTTATATGTGTTTGCTATGTGAAGCACTTTGGCTGCATGTTTGTATTGAAGGTGCTATATAAATAAAGTTGAAAGTAATAAACAAAATGTTTACAATTTTTGGCAGATTTAATATTCATAAAATGAAATGGTTCAATAAAAAGCTAAGTTTAAGTTAAGTTTAACTTATTTATAATTGTTCGTCATTAAAATGAGAAATATAGACTGTATATTCAAGGATGGAATTCTTCTAAAGGAATGGAGCTCAGGAATGAATCTGGACTAGACCTTGGCCTCCGAAGAGAACAGATCCAAGTAAAAAGCTAAGTTTAAGTTAAGTTTCTTATTTATAATTGGTATTAAGCTGTTACAATAGGTGAGAGCAGGCATACGTTTAACAACCCTACCATAAAACAGCAGCTTTTAGAACAGAGTTTGGTTTATATGGAAGCCCATTTTTACAAAGGTGACAGAGGGAAAGGGTTCTGTTAGTCATAAAATGAGAAATATAGACTTAGCATCTAAAAATAATGACTTTACTAAATCAGTATTTTCAGAAAGTTTTTCAATTTATTGACTTAATCTCTTTTTTTCCATTTGACATTGTGGAGCAGATGGTATTTTAACCTTAATATTTAACTAATTGAGCTGACCAACTTTATAATCCTTGTTAACCGCCTTAAGTAACCTGTTTAATCTGAAGCTATATTTCCTAGCAGTTACTTTACTGTTAGATTAAACAGAGCCTTGCACCCTGACTCGGTTTGACCTGAACTGAACCTTTATTAGCATCACTGACACTAGCTGGGTTCACCTGAAATTTTTAGGGTAGAAAAGTTACATTAAGTTGCTTTATCCTACGACACCCAACTTGTGACAGATGTTTAAGCAAAAACAGTGTAGAAAGTCAAAGTGCCAAAAAAGATTCTGTATATCATATCTGCCAAACTAAATTAACCCACATACTGCACTTTCAATGTTGGACCCTGTATACTAACTGGTTCTCCCATACTGCACTTGGTGCTCAGGTGTGTCCTGTTGGCCAGTTGCAGTGTATCCATTAGTGTGACAATATGTTGGAGATCAGCATCAATTGGCAATTCTGTCAGTTTATTTTCCTCAAATAAAAGGTAGATATAGTTTGAGCTGCTCCACAATCTTTACGAACAAGTAAAATGCACAAGGAACCCCTAATATGATACTCGTGCTCCATATGTAGTGATGTAAAGTACTGAGCCCCACCTTAACCAGCTGCAACAGCAATACATTATTCTAAAAGGGGAAGTCTATTCACCGTGCTGCAGCTGCAGGAGGTAACTTAATATATTCTGACAGAGAATCTCTGGGGGAAATAACCGAACAGAACTCCTAATGGCATATGCAAGAATCCAGCATAACTGAAGGAAAACAACCAGAACTAAGAAGAGTTGTTAATATTGACCCTGGGCATGAGACAGTTCTCTTTCTCAGACATTTTTACAACAGTTACCTACGACAGCGCAACATCAAAATGTGAGTGCAGGCCCGTTGCAGGAATACTGCTCTAAGCACTCAGCCCACAGCTGTTATCGCAGCACAGGGCAGATCTGAAAAACCACCTAATCTCAGATTATGGCTCCTCTCCAATCCTGCGTGTGAGTGGATATGAACACTCACCTAAGTGTGCCATTAACTAATCCCCTCCATTAGAGTTGAGCAAGTCACATAGGATCATATGTGCATTAGTGCAGTGTGGAATCTGACCAATGAAGGACAACGTTGGTACTGTGTGCATTTTATTGGAAAGCAGATCACTGTTTAACAAAACTGACAGTCAAAAACTGTTTCAAGTCATTAACTGTATATTCATTGGATGGAATGTTTCTAAAGGAATGAGGTCTGGAATGAATCTGGACTAGACCTTGGCCTCCGAAGAGAACAGATCCAAGTTCAGTTTGATGACGTCAGAGGGGATGTGAGGACTGTGGGGACAGGAACTTCATCAGTTCTCTCCTCTAGGCAAAAAAACAAATCTGAGGCAAAAGTTTCCCTGGTCTCGAAACCAGAGTGAGGACTGCTGCAGGACCCAGAGTGGTTTAGTAGAGCCAGTCGGCGGCACAGCTAGTGTAGCTGACCAGCTCTTCTGGTGTGAACCACAGGGAAATCTCCTTTTTGGCACTTTCCACTGAGTCACTGCCGTGGATGATGTTCCTGTGAACAGGACGAGAGTGAAAAGTGAGAAGAGAGCGAAGAAGAGAATTGTGTCCAAACGTTGCTCTATGCGACCTCCACACAGGACGCAGGCGGCACTCACTTGCTGACGTCGATACAGAAGTCTCCTCTGATGGTTCCGGGCTTGGACTCAGCGGGGTTGGTCTCGCCCAGCATCACCCTGCCTGTCTTCACTGCACCCTTGCCTTCCCACACCTGGAATACAGAACAGAGGGATGATGGATGAACCAGCTGTTCTGTTAGCACAGTAGAATTACTGAGTAACAGTGGACAAGTTATTTTTGCCCACAGCAGGAAGCAGAGCATGTCTTAGGCTCCAACTCATCTCCAGGGTTTAAGCCTCTCTGGTTCAACAGGCACACCACCTCTTATACAATCTGTTGTGTGTTCTTACCATGGCAACCACTGGACCAGAGGTCATGTACTTCATGAGGGTAGGAAAGAATGGTCTGTCCTTCAGGTCGATGTAGTGCTGCATCAGGAGTTCCTCAGAGGCCTGCAGGGACACACACAGTTCTCATTGTACAATATATTCCAGGGTTCAATAGCTTAATGGATCTTCTGTAGCTCCAATTAGGAGTTTGCTCACTTATGGCAAAATACAGCAGTTCTACAGCAACAATGGTAAAAGGTTCAGCTGCAACACATTAAGTTTGCAGAGAGAGGGATTCATCACAAAAGGCAAAGCTCATCTGAAAGCAGTAACAAGTGTCACTTAAAGATTGAAATGTGCCCAATCTTGGAGGGAGTACACCAAACAGAATCTGTGAGACAGCAGCCAGTCAAACTGTTCAGTGTACCACTTTAAACAATTGGACTTTCAAATTACAATTATGAAGATGAGATGGAGATCAAGTATTGTGCTGCGTTGTGTTTTGACTGTTTTAAATCCAGTCATGGCTTTAAGTCAGTACCAGTAAAAGAACATTGGTCAACAAGTAACCTTCACAATAATCACCTCAATACTGACCCAAATAACTGATTATGAGCTTTGCCATAATAGTGCAGCCCTAGTCTTACACTGAGGAATACTGTCAATACATTGATTTGTTCAGACGTCAGTCCGACGCCACAGAACAGAGCTGCTCTAAGGCCGCAGCAGTCAGGTCTGTCTGGCTCATAGTGACCTTATTAAGCCAAATCTGACCAATCCACATTTAATATTGATGCTAATATTGATGTAAAAATCAGTGTTTGCACCATTAGTGACAGTGCCAACCCAGTCCAAAGCGACAGCATCAGTCTCATTTGCCACAGTGTACTGTGAGATGCCAAGGAGAAAGTGGATTACACTACAGTGACCACAGTATGAATAACCTGTCTGAAGCACTGACAGACCCTGACCTCCATCTGAGTGCCGTGTCAGTTCGAGAGTCACATGGTCAACACATCCTGCTTCAACGTTAAGACTCCAGTGACACAAGTTGAATAAGCAGAAATCCTATAAGCAGATACTCTTCCTGCTGCACACAGAATTCAATGTGAGCAGTTATCTGCAATGGCACATTTTATGCCATCAGAGCCAGAAAACCTGTGTATTTAACATTCCAAATGTTTTAATAAACGTGAGCATGGCTTGTTAAAGTGAAGCGCTGCCCACTGTCACAGATGAGATGTTAGAGGATCAGAACTCAACTGTGTGCTAATCGGTTGTGCTGCAGTCAGGAATAGACCAGCAGGCTTATCAGCTCACCGGATGTCTTACTGCCACTCTGCACAGGATCCACAGTACAGGGTTCACATTAACACTGGCTTATGAAAGCAGCTCATTTCAGACCCGCTGCTGAACACGGACAGAAACCATTGTTGACTTACATGGAGCATCTTCATGCCCACGAGTTTGAAGCCTTTCACCTCGAACCTCTTGACGATCTCTCCGATGATGCCCCTCTGCACGCCATCGGGCTTGATGGCGATGAACGTGCGCTCCTTCAGTTCAGTCATGATTCTGAAACAAAGCAGGGGAAAGGAGGATGAAGGAGGATGAAGGAAAAACACTACAGCCTGCAGGAGGAACAAGCCTGGAGAGTCACTCACGCCTCTTGGTGGCATCTGGCACCGGCAGCAGCGGGGCCGGCTGCCGAGGGCCCCGACCCCATCGCACACAACGCATAGAAGACACAGGACGCGGGTTAGTGTTGATCTGACGGATCGCCTACACTGCACCGCTGTCACTTGGACAGCCAGCTCCGCCCACTGAGAACCTTTATCCTGGCACCGTCTCTATGGAGCACGGACAGACTCCACCTGCAGCTAACAGTTACAGACTGCACTGTCTAAAAAGGAAACACCTTCAAGTTCCCCATAAGGAGCTATGGCAGTCTCATTTACAAGTCAAGTCTTGGTGCTCAGTTGGTTCAGTCAGCTGCTGCTGTAACCTGAAAGGCTAAAGCTGAAGTGTGATGTGGAATTGTGGGACTTCAGTGAATGGAACTAACCCTACAGAACAGCGTGTAGACTACAGCATACACCAGTGAGCTGTGTTGCTTTAAGAGAACATGATCTGACAAACAAGCACTTTCTCAATGTCACCCTTTTGACATTTTACATGTCAATTGACAGAATTGATAGATCAAATTAATCTAAGAGCAGCCTACTTAATGCACATCAGCTGAGACCGCAAGACTGTTAATAGGCATGTCTAATAATGAAGGCCTATCCATTTTCTTTGAGGGAATTCTTGTTTTCACTTTAGTAAAGAAATTGTATTGTTCTTCCCAGAAAGCATTGGGAAGTTGCAGCCAGTAAAGCAGTCTGATTATTGCCAGTTGCGGCCCTACATTTATTTCATTATGTAAAATCACCAGTTGGAGCCCGTCATTGTTCCTGTGCAGCAAGGCGCTAAACGCCGTTAGCACTGGCCCACAATGCATTACCGAGGCCAAGAGTGCACAGTCGCTGACTCCAGTGCCAGCAGCTCATGTACGCAGCATTAGCTAATGTGACTCCTACACAGAATACACCTCAGGCCAATATAAAGGTGGATTATCCCCAACACACACACACACACACACACAGTAGAACATGGAATACAGTGAGACGAGAGGTTCCATCGTCCCCAAAGACTGCAAAATGAAGCACATTCTCATACCAACACAGGTTGAATGTGACGAGCCAGGCACAGACTGGCAGCGTTGGTCTCTAATCTTTCTTTCATATCAAATCTTGTTACTTCCCATTTCCCTCCCAACTGCAGCAGGCACTAATACACATCACTCAAAACCAGAGCCACATAATGAAATGAAGAGGATTGACTGTTACTGCCCACTCTTCATTAACTGCTGCTATACAGTTCACCCCCATTAACCCACTCTGAGCCTGTGACAGTTCACCTCACCCATGGACAAATTAAAAAAAAAAAAAAAAGCCAACACATATCACACTATCACTAGCTTAAACAAAACGTGTTAATTGCTGAATGAATTACTGCGTGTAGTTAAAGCTGCACTCGGTAATTTTAAAAATATTGTGTCATATTTAATGGAAGCTCATTGATATCTGAGTAGATTAGACAAATAAATATGTATTAAAAATAAAATAAAAGAATAGAGCAGACAAAGATATAAGGACACTGTGTTGGAGGCTTGAAGGCAGTTGATTTGAGTGTGATGAAGCCCTGGGAATGAGACTCCATCTTTCTTAGCTCTGATTTATCAGTCTCAGGTCCAGCTGTGGACGATATAGTGAAAGTTTGAGCAAATAAGACAAAAAGTGATTTGGAGAAGTTACCTAGTGCAGCTTTAATGAGCAGATGGCAGCAGCTCAATTAGCTTTCTTTAAGGCGTTTGATGGCTCGTCCCCAACGTACAGCACAGGAGCACGCGGACTTTGGCACCGTCTGCTGGATGATGTCAGTGACGTTTGGTCTGCCGGCTGCGTCTGACAGCCGGCCTTAAGCCCCGGCAGTCAACTTCGGCCAAGGAAGCAGAGTTTCAGTCCCCTGGGGACACCGCTCATTACCCGAGACTGCCTACATGCCCAGAAAGCTAATTCATTTCAGCGCAGCGCAGCGCAGCAGGGGGACACATCGTTCTTTACGGGTTTGTCGGGACCCGGCCGAGGCCTACACAGTCCGCCACATGGTCTTTTGTTCGCGCTGCTGCGGAAAAGCATGCCCTATGGCGTTGTCAGGCAGCGGCGCAGGAAACGCATCACCGCACCCGGCGTAAAATGTCCCATAACGTCAGTTAACGTTAGCTATAACCGAACTCGTGGAATGACTGCATTACCCACAAGTTTAAATAAAGTAAAACCAGGTTACACCACACCTGCTGGAGACCGACTTCTACAAAAAACACAGAACGCTAGCGACAGAGTCGGCCGTGTAAACAACAGCGAGAACTACAAGAGTAACGTTAGTTCAATTAATACAAACAGAAGTTATACGCGTAAAAGAGGAGAATCTGTTGTCTTTACCTCGACAGTGGGGCTGCGGTACAGTGGGCTGTGGTACAGTGCTGTGCAGGAGTTGCTCCGGTTGACGTGGGAGAAGACCTACGGAGCGTGCGCAGCCCCCTTTTATCCGGGAAGGCGGAGACTGGCGCTACGGCAAGACACTAGGGCCCAAAAGGGAAGAACAGTTTAATTTGTTATAGGACCGAACCACCAATGGTCAGAGATGGAAAGAGCACTGAATATGTGTACTCAAGTAGAGGTACGGTTATATTACATACATATTACTCAGTGAAGTGAAACTACTAGTGTTAATGCTTTGAAAATCTCTACTTTTTTTTTTTTTTTTTTTACATTTTTCTCATTACTGATAAAATGGCTCAAACTCAATGTATTACACAGGCTGTTTCCAGTAGTACTACTGCTTATGTTAATAAAGCTGAATGAGGTTAAAATCGATAAATATCCAAATGAAATATCACTTAATAATAATACTAAACTTTACAAAGACACCGTTACAACGTGCTTTAAGTGGCTGAACCGGGATTAAAACATTTCAGTACTGCAATGAGACGAATAAAATAAGACGATTAAAATAAATAAAATGGAATAATAATAATAATAATAAATTATAATTCAAAATAAAATGGAACAAATACCCCAAAACAGCATTAATATAATAATATTAATACAAAATGAACTGTAACAAAATACCAACAACAGCATTAATAATAATAACAAGATTTTTTTTGTTTGAGCAGCACTTGAAGGAGCAGCTTTGTTACCCATATGCATCATTGATCTTTCCACAGAAAACATAAAATGTAGAAAAAGTTCTAGAAATATATTCTGTTGCAACATTATCCCTTGATCAATGATTACTGTTCTTTCCATTAGCGAGCATAAACTTAGAGAATTGTGGGTATATTCCTGGAAATTCTGCCATATTTGGAAAGCTTTCAGTTGGGATTCTGAATTTCTTCTGGGATTCATGAGCTGTTCCTGGATTTTATGTGAATGGTTTCTTCTCTTCGTGTGACAATCACATAATCAGTATTTCATTTTGACTGTATTGTGTTGTGTTATTGTGATTAGTTTCTATATCCTATTGAGCTGCAACCAGCGATGCTCACTCTGATGGTCGGCCCACAAAACTTTCCTAACCCTTTGGTAGCCACAATTTTCATCCTTTGGTATGAAGGTCACCTGTGTTCATGGATTAACATAACATGACTAAACTGTGTAGAATGACACCCACACACAGACTAAGACTGTAGCAACTGCAACTATGAGGCTGAAATTTGCCATGGAGGTCAAGTGGTTTTTATTTACCAAAAAAAAGGCAAAACCAATTTAAACCAATAATTTATTAACCAGGCCTATAAAAGAGGTCAACAAATCCAGAAACTTTATTGGAATCCCTGATTTGTGTGTTTCGATTTTTTATGGTTGAAAATTTGTGGCTGAGACAAGCTACGAACAGAGAGGGGAGTGGTTACAGTGGACACTTCATCATGGTTTGCATTGTGTTACTTTTGGTCAGAGAAGACCATGTGACTCATCTGGGAGACACATGTACAAACAGACACGTTAAAGTCATCCATCAGAACTTTTCTAAAATTGCAAAATTGTGGCAGTTTAAAGGGTAGAGCTGTGAGCTTGTGACCAGAAGGTTGTCGGTTCAATCCCTAGACCAGCAGGATAAATCTGGGTGGGGAAAGTGAAGAAGCAGTGCTTGCTCCTCCCTCATTACCACCACTGAAGAGCCCTTGAGCAAGACTCTTAACCCCAACCACTCAGTGGAGCTTCTCAGTGGCAGCAGATCACACTGTGGTTGTACTGGGGTGGCTGTGGCTCAGGAGATAGTCGTCCATTATTTAGAAGGTTGGTGGTTCAATCATGTCTCCTCCCGCTGCATGTCGCTGTGTCCTTGAGCAAGATACTGCACCGATCTGATGCGATCAGGATATGACTGTATTAGTTCCTGTTTGTGATGACCTTTGCCTTCACTGTGTGAATGGGTAAATGTCAATGTGAATGTGGCTTGTAGTCCTGTAGGGCTTTGAGTGGATGATTGACTAGAAAGGTGCTATACAAGTACCATTACTGAACAGCTTCCAGGTAAGAATGTGTGACAGTTTGAATGTGATTAGGGTGTTCCTGCAAAAGACAGGCTTCCTCCCAGTGAACCTTCCCTAAATAAATAAAGGTTAAAGAAAAAAAGACCTCGATGCTATGAAACTTGCAATGTTTCTAAACAACTTGATTTTAATCACTGAATGATCAGTTGGTTCCACAACTAAACAACACAAGCTAACAGAACTCTTTCACTTTTAGTTTAAAGGTTACACAGTTTGACATAACATATTTTGGTGATTTTTTTAATTGAAAAGATGTAAACATAGTCTCTCTGTGGTATGAATCATATCCAGCAAACGTTCATGCATAGTTACATTTTATATTATCAATTGAACAAAAACCAGCAACCATGAGTTCCTCTGAGCAGCTGTGTACTGAAAGTTATTGATGTCCACTGATATCCACAATGCAGTTTCCAGTGTGCAAGAGATGGCAGTAGAAGGGGAACTGTGGAGGTCAAGATGAGATCTGGAAGACCAAGAAAACTCTGAAAAAATGTGAATGCCTCAGGAGTTCCACTGTCCAGAGCTGCTTGCACAAACAAAACCGTCATGGAAGAGTCGGTAGAAGATAACCTTACCTGTGTACACATTATAAAATCTAACATCAGAAGTATCTACATGTACAGAAGCCTGATGCATTTTGGAAACAAGTGCTATGGACTGATGAAGTTAAAATGGGATTTAAACCATTAAGATTTAAACCACTATTTGCTATGTAAAGATACAGTGGAGTGGAGTGGAGCAGAGAATGATGTCACACTCCCTTTGGCTGTGTTGTTATTGCAGCCTCTCTGTTGTTTGTTTTCAAATCCGGTCTGGCCATTCATGCATGTGAGTCGCTTCATTTCCAACTGAGTAGAGCAACTGAAACTGCTGCTTTTTTCATCTTCATCTGTGAATTAAGGATTTATTTCCCACAAACCAGAGTTGGGTTGGTGATTATTAGAAATACTAACAGTCTTTCTAATAATCACCAACCAAAACTAACAGTTTTGACAGTTTTGGTGAGTTTTATTTGGTTTCAGTTTGAAGTGTGTTTTAGAGATTATGCCTACATTTTCCGAAACAACCTAACGTAGGCTAGAGGATTTTTTGTCAACATAATGAGGAGAATCTTTCAATTACTGTATCTGTCAAGTGGCAAAATCTTCATACTGAACATGGTTTTGTCAATGGAGTCTGGTGGTGAGTGACAGCATTACCGTTTGCCCGTTTGTTTTGGTCTGAGATACTGGT
>NW_023339651.1:20725973-20735644 GCF_004916995.1 Morone saxatilis | reverse complement strand
TGGTTCTCTAATGCAACATAGCAAGCCAATTTTGTATTTATAACCTTTAACTATACTGTAAACTATCAGTCATTTTTACAGTGTAGTGACTTCTTCACCTTTCTGTCAGGTTGATCATCATACTTCAACTTCCAGGATACTGTTACATAAAAGCTACCCATTACTTCTATCAATGTGATAATGCCTTGGTGGTTTGCACACACATGAAAAAAATGCATATACACATGTCATTTTTCATTTTTTGGGGGGCATTTTATTGCCTTTATTGATAGTGACAGCTGAAGACAACAGGAAAGGGGGGCAGACGAGAGAGGGATGATTCGCGCAAAAGGCGCAGTCGGATTGAACCCTGGGCTGCTGCAGCAACTCGGGCGCCCTATACACATGTAATTTAAGTACACACCCCTATCTGCAGGCTGCAGCCTATACTGGAAGCTTTTCAGAAGACTTATAGGTTGAAATCTGCTGCTCATGGCTTTAATGGTATGAGCTACATACTAGTTATAAAGTCAGTGGGAATTGCATAACATTAATGTACCCTGTGATATTGAAGCCATAAAGAACTATATCTCTTACCTAAAGCACTAGTATTCCCACCTCACCCACTTCACCGGCGAGATGAATGGAGTTTTTCTGAGCCCGACTTCCTGGCAGTGTGAAAATATTAGGTATATTGGCCCAAACCAAATCTCCCCCTGAGATTGAATCTGCTTTGAAACATTAAGTTTTCACCCTTTGCTTCATTGGCGGGCTGCCAGAGGCTTTAATGAATGCTGAGGCAGCAGCAGTGAGTGCTGAGATGAAGAGTGTCCTCCACAGCGGCTCTCTGTGGCTCTGCTGCCTCTGATTAATTCTGATTATTAGATGGGTGGAGGACCAAATGTGGAGTTACACCAAGCCTTTGGTTGACACTGCATTGGTTGCATATAGTACATATATACTGTACAACCAAATACGTTCATTGAACTCAAAAAATTGCCGAAACTGATTACATCAAACATTTTAGGTAAAACTAACTAATTTATAAGTTAGAAACATTCTGAATTAAGTGGCTTATTATTTTAGCCAGTGAGAAGACTAATTTTCAATTTCTATTTTTACTGTGAAAATAAAATACCTACTAGAAAGTTATTAATCAATGTTTTCTTAACCTTGAGTTTTTTTCTAAGCCTTTTGATGTAATCAGTTTCAGCAGTGTTTTGAGTTAAAACTGTTTTACAGTGTGTAGTAAGTAAAGATATACACTACACAACGACACCCACCACATCGTCATCATCATTCCCATCATCTTTACCGCATTGCCCTCTCCTCTCTCTCTGTTGTCCTCCCCTTTCCTCCCTCCTCCTCCTCTCTCTGTCTCCTCTTTCCTTCTTTCCTCTAGCCTCCCCATCTCTCCTCTCCTTTGCATCCTTCCTCTCCTCTCCCTTCTCCACCACGCCCCTCCTCCGCACCTCCAGCAGCGATAGCTCTTATAAAAACAAATGAGAGTTAAATCCCTTGCCTAATCTCCTGCTTCTACTCCAGTCCTATTTTTACCATGTTTAACCAGATTAAACCGTTTTTCTCCCTCTCTCTCGCTGTGTCTCAGGAGGGTGAAAGCTATTGACGTAAGTGCTTTCACACCACCCTGAAGCTTGTTAGCCCGTGTGTGTGTGGTTGTGTGGATGGTGTTTTGTGTGGATGTTGTGCGCTGTGCCGGCCTACTACGAACCTCCGGGGTGCGCGGGCAGGCACCTGAGGGATGCTGCTAATGCATCGTCTCACTCTCCGCGAGGCTCTTTCTTGTGCAGATCAGAGGGCAGCGCATCATGCAGGAAATTTGAAGCGGGAAGCGTTTCGATGTAAGGGATTGTAATACAGAGTCATTATTTTGTTTAGAGGCAGCTCGCTGAGAGAAGCAAGCGTTGTGGAATTGCTTCGGATGTAGAATAGTGTTGACAAAAAATTCTCGAGCAGAAAAGGTGCTTTATGCCTCAGATTGCTCCTGCCACAGATGCAAATGAGTGATTCAGGTTCATATTGGATGTTTAGTGGCAGGCACCAATGTTCTTCTAAATCCTTGCGAAACCTAAGATGCACGCACAACATCTCCACAGCTGCCAGCCTTATCCATCACTCCACAGCTCAGGGTGCAGGGTCCAGAGCCAGAGATAAAGAAAAGGTCATTTTACCAGATCACTTTTATGAAGCCTGGTAGATCTCTGCAGCCTTACCGCCAGAGGGGATGTATTACACAGCAGAGCAATCATTACTGTAATATTAACATGCATTGTTTGGACTGAGGGTTATGATAGCCCATACTGCCACAGTCCATTTGCCTCTGACCTGTGTTGCGTATAAGCACACTGTCTGGATTGGAAAGGCGATAGCCCCCCGTATTGAAACACAATTTATGAATTCATAATTTTAAAGGAATGCTTAAAATATTCCCTTCTCAGTAAAATGGGTTTCGGTTTTTGCGCTCTAACTATTTCTCAAGCTGCCTCGCATGACCTCGTATAAGCACACAGCCTCCAACGCAAGATGGCCAATGCACTCATGATTCAAAGCTTCTACGCTGCACCCATAAACACACTAAAGGCTATGTGTGAATGTATAGAAATGGAAGCCTCTGTGTTTGCATAGGCCCACAATTGAAACCATCTGAATAGTCAGAGTCCTTTTCAGACAAAAGCTCAGTGTGGTCCAGTGTTTCCAGTAGAGTCGAGACATGCAGGTCCCCCACCATCATACTGGGTGAAGCAGACACACACTTGAGCTCTTTTTACGTGATAACAATAACATTTATATTTGAGCTCTTTATTGCTTTTAACTGATAGTGACAGCTGGACATGATGACACGCAGCAAATACCAAAGTCAGAGTCAAACCATGACCCCTGCAGAACTTTCCAAGACGCCAGTTCTACCAGTGAGCTTAAGTCAATTCAATTCAATTTTATTTATATAGCGCCATTCATAACAGAAGTATCTCAGGACACTTTCAAATAGAGCATGTCTAGAACCGAACTCCCTTAAACATTTACAAGACCCAACAGTACACCATGAGCAAGCACTTGGGACGACGGGGGCAAGGAAAAACTGCCTTTTAACAGGCAGAAACCTCGGACAGACCCTTCGGCTCTAGGTGGGTGGTCATCTGTCTCGACCAGTTGGGGTGAGAGAGAGAAAGTTGCATCTCTCTCCACAGGGTTTCTCAACCCTTGGAGGTCCCCTGGCCTTCCTGTTTAGTGGTTCCGACCCTATTGATATAGCATCTCAAAATAATGAGAAACTTTTTAAATATTTAGATTTAATAACTCAGAATAATTATTACAATATTTAATGCTAAGTCAAAATATTGAGAAGAAAAAAAAATACTTAGTCATTCTTTTTAGATGCTAAGTCAATGTTTTGAGAAAGTTCCTCATTATAATGACTTACAGAATTTGGAAAATAAAAAACAGGACTAATGTTTTACATGACTAAAATTATTTATCTTTACTTCCAGGTGGATTTTAATTTCTCCATGCACTCTAAACATTAGGAATAATATTATGTGTTAGCAAGTTATGTAATATTATTGTCTTTCTTTTCAATGTTTCAAAAACATTGTGACATTTTATTTCCAAATTTTCAGACATTTTACCAAATACACATTATTTTAAGTGATTCAAGTTAATGTGTTAAATCTGACAGCATTTGACCGCAAACTGGGGTAGAACCTGGGGCGGCCAGGCATTTTTAGGGCAGCTGCCACCCCATGCAACCCCTCTAGATCCGGCCCTGACTATATCCTACAAAAGTCCATTTTCCCACCAGGATCATCAAGTTTAATTTTATATGGAATGTAGCAAATGTTCAGTTAGGAAGGAGAGAGTGGATGAAACTGAGGAGTTGTTCCTGTGTATTGAGAAGTTCACTATTATAAAAGTTTCAGGAAGAATACTTCATTTCAGTCCCGTCCTATTCTTCATTTATTACCACCGAGCTAATCCTCTTGACTTCCATTCATTTATGTTTCTTGGCCTCCCTCTGTTTTCTGATTGTTTTTAAATGGTTCATACAGTCAAATAAACCCAAAGCCGCCACTCTGACAGACACATACAGCATCCCATCCCTAACCACCATCTGCTGTATCAGTCCATTTAGCTGCACAGTTGCTCCTGGCTCCTGATGATAATATCACACACCCTCCACCAGTATCAACAGTGCTAATGGACAGTGGAATTATGTCGCTCACAGACTGTGGGGCCGTCCACATAATCTTGGAATTGACCCACAAATGGAAAAAAGACTAACATCTATATTTTATCATTAATGTTTTGTAAACTGATTTCTTATGAAGGACAATTTGATTTATTTTCTAAACAACAGGAAAGCAAACCATATCAGGGGATTTCCACACATATAATCAGTGTAAAAGCACACATTCTGCTCCAATGGCATATAAAATGAGTCAAACTAAATGGAATATTTGATGTCAGCATAAAAAAAAAATAAAATTAAAAGAGAAAATGAATGAAAAATGTAAAAAGATAACTTTATATCCTATAATTGTGCAGTATAAAGATGTAATTCAAATCAAATTAACTTTTAAAGGTTAATAAAAATTAATTCATATTAATATGTTTTCATTAGTGTATAATAACCTGAAAATTAAAATGTTTGTGTTATATTGTTACCTTAGATGAGCTTTATGATTTGTATCTACAGAGGGCGCGTGTCCTCTTCTAGTATATTATATCTACTCCATATTGAACTGCTGTGTTTCTTCAGTAGCCCAGAACCCTGGCTCTAGATAGGGCCTTTTGCGTTTTTTTGCACGTTTTGCGGCCATCTCCTGTGCTTGGAAGGGGAAGGGAGTTGCAATCTGCAACTACACTGCGAGATGCAACTAAATCCTACACACTGGACCTTTAACAAAAGATAATTTCTAAGGAAAAAACTAAATGATACTCATCCTCTATTTCTCCTAGATCACACACCACAACAAGAAGTTGAACTAAACATCACAGTAAATGAGTCTGATTTCAGTACCAGAACAGGGTATTCAACATGTTTTGGTTGTTTTTCTTTGGTATGATAACTTTAATTTAGACTTGATTTGAGGAGCTTTATTAAGGTTTTAATATAATATGGTTAATACTCTATCAGACTACATTTCCACCACATATTCAGGGAATATATCATTTGTCCACACTATCACATTGTGAGGGTGGGGCCATCAATCTTTTTTTGTTTTGCTTCTGTGTTCAGTGAAACGGAGCCAGCCCATTGAGGATCATAGTAAATTCGATCTACTGCACTCAGTATAATGTGAAAATTTGACACCAAACTGCAAAGAAACACAAAAAGAGCCAAATAGCCAACACCAAAGCAGATGATGAAGAAGGCAACATGGAAGAAAACCCCAGCAGTCACAGTTTCAATCTTCCACCACAAGAGGGCAGTCTGGCAGCATGACAGAGAGCTCCTGAGCCAGCTTCCCTCCTCTCTTGTCAGGAAGAAAAGCACAAGCAATGTGGAGCTTCCAACGCATTCACTGCCTTGTGTTCTGCTAAAGAATTGTTATAAACGACAGATCCACCCTGAAATGAATTTGAAAGTGAATCCACATGTTGCAGCTCGAACCTCGCCAAGCTGGGATGATGGTTCTCTTCTGCCTGTCTCTGATGTGCTGTTGCAGGTGGATTATTGAGAAAAACTCCTGATAGCATTAAATAAAATGCAATTTTTTTCCTCCCACTCAAGTGATCCTTACAGTGAATTTACAATGATGTAGCAACCACAGTGGAGAGGATGACAGGTGCGCTTCTCTCTGATAGGATTTCATGTAATAGGTAGACACTGTGAGCTCGGCCTCATCGCTTCAGAATCACAACCATATTTATTGCTGCAATTTTGCCCTGGGCTCCACAAATCTCCTCAGGTGACGGTTGTAAACAATGTGTGAGCATGTGCCTGTGTTTTAGACATGGAAGGACTGCTGAATGGGCCCAAACAAAAACAACTGCAAATAAATGCAAAACAAACAATAAGAGACGCAAAACAGCCAGAAAAAGACTTAATACAACTGCTAATAAATGCAAAACAACTGCTAATAAACGCAAAACCACTGCTAATAAATGCAATACAACTGCTAATAAACGCAAAACCACTGCTAATAAATGCAAAACAACTGCTAATAAACGCAAAACCACTGCTAATAAACGCAAAACAACTGCTAATAAACGCAAAACCACTGCTAATAAATGCAAAACAACACTAAGAGCCGAAAAAACTACAAAAAACTCAAAACAATTGTAAATAAACACAAAACAACCACTAAGAAATGCAAACCAACCACAAAAAGACTGAAAGCAAACAACGAAGAGATGCAAAAAAACTACAAGACACAAAATAACTGCAAATAAACGCAAAACAACCATTAAGAGAAGCAAAGCAATTGCAAAGAAACCCAAAAAGGCCACAAAGAGATAGGCACTGATTAAAGACACAAAACGAAGACAAAGACATGCAAAACATCCACAAAATAATTCAAAACAACCGTGAAGAGATGCAAAATGACAAAAAAATACAATTAAAAGTGTTGTTTTTTATCAACATAAATAAAATGTATTCTAAAAGGTAGAACTTTCTAAGTAACTCTAGAAGTCACTGCTGTAGCTAGACCTAGAACACATCTGTTGGTCAGGGTCAGGGTTAGCACTTACTGTGCTTTTGGGTGGTACTATGTTGAGGTACTATAAATCAATGATAAGTAAGGTAGACACAACAACAGTTACAGATGCAACTTGAAATGTAGCACAGTTGTTCTGGAAAATATGAAGTACTCAGGAACAATGTGATATGTAATAATGTAATAATAAAATGAGCGATTTTCAAAAAGTACAGGTACTAAACTTTGTTACAGTAACCAGATAATGCAATTTGTTACTTCCACCCCTGGTTTCATGTGGGTTCAGGTGGAGTCCTTGGCTGCCACCATGTTGCTGTAGCAGTGACAGAGCAGCAGGGGTTATTGGCTGTGATGCTCCTGTGCAGGGGGGGTGGGAGGTTGAGGGATGCCAGCCTGTCAGCCCACGGCGCCTCATGCTTTCTGGCAACATCTTTATAATTTTGTTGTGACACTCGGCTTGTACTGTCAGCAACCACTCCCCCCCACCTCCCTTCCTATCCCTTTGGCAGGTATCAGTGAAGCTAATGGTCTGAAGTCTTTTACAGCCAGCCCTCCATCACTCCACTGCTCTGTGGGCCTACAGGAGGGAATTGAATATATGTGGAGCTGTAGTTTGTTTTTCCTGCCGTATGTGTGTGTGTGTGTGCTTGTCAGCCTGTGCAGCTATTTTTCTGTACGTCCCATCTGAATGATGTGTGGAATGGCAGTCAAAAATCAATGCTCTGCTATTAGCACCAATGCCTCTTCCCATCCTGGACTTCCTAGCACTGATGTTTCCACAGCAGGGAATAACAATGCAATTACTAACAAAAGACCCGCTTCTCACTTTCACATCATATCAGTTCACATGAAGAAATACTGTATGTTTTCACTTAACTCCATCTAAGCAACCCCCTCTCCAAAAGAAAATGTTGATATTGGACCTTTATTTCAAAAGCTGCAGTCGAACGGCCACTTTTCATTGGTTGTTTTCATTCAGGCTCGGTGGATTCTTGAAAAGTTCCCTACTGCAGCTTTAAATTCTATTAAGGCTTAAAGTTAGGGGAATGGCTGCTTTCATTTAATGTTTTGTTTTTGGTAACCAGGATTTATTCAGCTCCATCCACACCTCCTCCACCTCTTTGCCTATTTTTGGATTAGCAGATAGCATGCGGAGTCAGGACAGCCAAGATAGATGTCCAGAACCGACCACACAGATTTTCACAACAGCTCTCCAGAAACCTATGGGTGACCTCTCAGTGGCTCTGTCTAGTATTTATTATACAGTGGATGAAACGAACCACACAGGTTCAAAGAATAGGGCAAGAACCATTATCTGTTTGTCAAAATGCCAGTGTTTTTAAAATGTGTGCTCTCTGTAATATCTGTAAAGGGCAGCTATGGCTTAATTAAGGTAAGTTACAGTTAATAAAAAGTGTAACATTGATTGCAGGTGTGACAGGATGAGGCACTTAATAAGAGTAGGAGTAACTACATACCAATCCACCACCTCAACCTCTAACCCTTTCTTTCTGCCTCGCAGTGGAAGTAAATCAAGAGGATTTTAAGGTTTTACTTTAAGATGTTGGCCTATTTCTTCAATAATAGGTCCTGTGGTCTGTGGATTATGCAGGGATTCTGGAAGAAGATGTTACTCTAGGATTTTTTTTTATCTTTCAGTGCTGAGAGCACTGTATTGTGGAGGCAGAGGTCCAAGAGACAGATCAGCTCCAAACCTGTGCAAATAAAATCAAAATGAAATCCAGTCACCACTCGAGATAAGTGAGAGTATGTTCTTTTTTTCATAATTTAGGTGAACTGACCCTTTAATTTCCCTGTGGTACATTTCTGTATACAGAATTCAGGCTAACGTCTTCCTCTTTCATCATATTCTGACAGAAACCCAGGCAACACACAGCAAAGCTTATTCACAGCTCGTACAAATTTATTTCACTTCTGGACATGGAGGAAATGGATATTTCACATCCTTCATCTTTCTAAAGACAAACCATGGAATCCTGGAATTTCTTCAGTGCTGTGAACACCAGAAACAAAACCCATGTAACTTTGTATTATTGTGGCCAGATACCACTAATGGTATTTATGTTATTAACCCAATTATGTCCACAGTGGAATTCCCTTTATAGCATTCAATGAACACAATACAAATGATCAGCATTATTTTTACCTAATGTGATGTAATTTCTGTAAGTACCTTGAAATGATTTATATCTCTAAAATCTGTACAACCTCGGTTAAAATGTTATATAAGCCAATAAACCATAATAATTAAAAAAAATATTAAGTCATAAATATAAAAAAATACAATGATTGGACCTGTTGTTTCATCAGATTTGATCAAATAAAAACAATGGTTATTCAAAAAATGTCTAAATGTAGAAACATTTACAAAATATTGTTATATATATATTATTATATATTATTAAGTTATTTGAACTATGTATATTTTTTGGTTTTTTAGATATGGCCTTTTATACTTTCATTTTTAAAGCTGCTCCTCTCCTCCGCGCATGCCAATCAGCAGGCACAACGCACAATGTGATGATGTTACAGATGGAAGCCTTAGCTTTCCACTGCAAAAACAATGAATGCTTTAGCTATTATAGTTTTTATAAAACTTATTAAACAGGATAATGCAAAAATGTAGAGAGTTGAAGTACTAGCTGAGCTAAGCACAAATCCACTGACGTTTTTCAATTTGGCTACAGCTTAAGCTTTTCTTAACATCATTTCTTTAGTTGTAGGGGTTTCTTTTTCTATTGATTTTCAATGAAAAGACATCTAGAGCAACAAAGTAGGAATTTTAGATCTTCATTGTTTTTGATAAACAATATATATTATATATTACAATATAGATCCATTAAAAAGTTATAATCTGCAGCTTTTTCTTGGTCCAGTGAATCATACTTCCTATGGGATAAAATGAGTAACCCCTAGTGCAGGGGTCTCAAACTCAAATTGGCCTGAAACCTACTCTCTTCTTATCAACCATTTTCAATTCAATTCAATTTT
>NW_023339651.1:20719004-20725873 GCF_004916995.1 Morone saxatilis | reverse complement strand
AAGCTTTATCAAAGAGGAACTTTGTGCACATTTGCAGGGAACTTTGACCTTTCCATTATTTTGCGCCAAACAACATACATTTTTTCAAAATAAAATTGTTTTTTTATTTTGATTATACATGAAGGGGTAGTTTAAATTGATATGAAACAAAAAATATTAAATTTGATATTATGTGGAAGGAAAGAGACGGAGGGCCAGTTTGAGATGCCTGCTCTAGTGACTAACAATTAAATATAGTATGATACATAATTGGCTGTATTTCAAAAACTACAAGGAGTTATATCAAATGCTTGGTACCATCAGATTCAGAAAAACAATTTCAGGTAATTTCAGTAATTTGTGGTTTGATCCAGTGTAAATATTATTTAATATAATATTCAACATGTGAAATTACTGTTATCTTATTGTTTCAGTTTTGTTTTAGATTATTTTGTGGACTTTGATTGCCTTTATTTGATAGTGACAGCTGTAGAGAGACAAGGAGGTGGGGCAATAGAGCTTGGGATGGCATGCTGCAAAGGGGCAAAGGTTGGAGTTAGTTCAACTCAAACTGAGGAAACCGATTGCCTTAAACATTTTAAATGTATTAACTCCAACAAATATTTGATGTGAGTACAACTAACAAATTTATTGTTAAGGTAAATAAGATAGATTAAGTTAATTGTACTTAAAACTACTAAGTATATTACACTCATGCAGCATTTCTCTAAATGTATTAAAAATGTGATCTGAATAAAGTAACACATACTCAAATACGTCTTCTTTATACAAATGTTACCACTTAAATAGAATTTCCCAGTTGTCTTCCCTTAAAGCAAATTATTACATAACCTGTCAAAAAAATGCTGACGCATGATCAAATCAATTTACTATTAATTAATTATGAAAATGTTAGCCAATTAGTTTGGGGGGCAACTTAAGGTCAACTTAAAGAAAATGAGTCAATGGAACAAACTGGAGTTATATCACCAATACTTAAACTCCTGCACAAATTTAAATGCACTCAAAACAACTGAGCTAAACAAAGATTGGTAAACAAAGTTGGTTTTCTTTTAAAGGACCAGTGTGTAGGATTTAGTAGATTCAGCAGAAAGCAACAAACTGAATACTACTTGCGTCTGTATTTGAGAACAGGCTGTGAAGTGTTTAGGAGGAACTATGGTGGCCACAAAAAACGCAAAAGTGCCAATGTGTGTTTGGTTTGTCCATTCTGGGCTACTGTAGAAACAGGTAACAAAAAAGAAAATGACGCCTTCTTCTGGTCTGACATGACATATTTTCTCATCAATATACCACCATGTCTAGCTTTAAGTATTGATCAACATCTCTGAGATCTTTAGGAGCACTTTGCTGATGCCTGGAGATTACAACCCATTTGACTGGACTAGAGGGGAGCTCCTACAGTGCATTACAGCAGGCTGTGTAGAGCAACAGGCAGAGCCACTGATCCTCATTTTGCACATCCCTTGATATCAATTTTCCTGGTGCTACCCTCTTCACTATTCATAAAAGCAGGTGTGCAACCAGAGAAATCCATTTGTCGGCCTTTAATTGACCACGCAGAATGCAGCGGGCCATTTCAGACAGCTGTAAACTTTTAATGTCCTCTTGCTACTTATTAACTTTGTATCTGGTTGTATAGTGATTTATGCAATTGTAATAATAAAACCTCTGGGACTGTCGTTGAGATAGCAGAGGTACTGCGTGAATGCTGCAACTTAATGCATGGCTGTGTGCCATGTTCACAGAGCTAGAAGCATTCCTGTGTGGCCGTGAAAGCTTTATGTAAATTATAGGTGCAGCACGCTGTACCTCACGTCCATGCATATGCATCCACACACTAACACGCACTTTGTGCAAGCGCCGTCTCTAACCCTACGATTTGTCAAGGACAGCAGAGGTTTCCATTAACGGAGCATTAGCCCCTCCTCACCCATGCCTCTCTACTCCACAAACCCTGCCTTTGTCTTCATTAAGCCCCCGTGACAAGCTCCCACCATGCCTCAAAGTGGGCCATTACCGGCCCCCAGAACACCACAGGGCTCCGCACTGGGCACTAATAGCTATCTCCAGTAGCTGCTCCCCTACTCCACTGGAGGCCAGGAGGTGGATGAAGAGTTTAGTACAGTAGATAGTAGGATGAGGTTGTTAAGTTGTCTCATAAATGCCTTTTATATGTACCTATCCACATGTCAGCTACTCCCTGTCCTATTGTACGCACTTAAGATCTTATTTGGCACCTACAATGTGTGGAGGCT
Source organism: Morone saxatilis (assembly GCF_004916995.1). Classification (NCBI taxonomy): domain Eukaryota; kingdom Metazoa; phylum Chordata; class Actinopteri; family Moronidae; genus Morone; species Morone saxatilis. The sequence goes on along the minus strand of NW_023339651.1, from coordinate 20,723,615 downwards.
GACCAATTTGTTCACTGTCTTGTCAAAGAGAGAAGGAGAAGTGCGAAGGGGGGAATGAGTTGCTGTATAAAGAGGTTTGTGTACTCCAGCAGTGCATTCAGATGGCAATGACAAAGCTGCAGGAAGTAAGTAATTTTCAATAGGAGTCACCGAGACACAGCCACACACAATTCTGTGATACAGCTCTGCGTCACAGAATGCGGGACTGCAAAACAGCGTATTAAAAAACACTTTTCATGCTGTATGCAGTGAAACATCAATTATAATCACAATAGTAGGAGCTGTTTTTATTCTCCTTCCCCTGAAGGTGCTTTCAAATCTTATTTCAATACAACCTGAATATATTGATGCATCCCAAAATCTCATTTCACAAACAAGCAATGACACAATGATTTATAGCTAGCTTAAAGGTCCAGTGTGTAAGGATCTATTATCAGAAATGGAATATGATATTCATAGGAATGTTTTCATTAGCGTATAATCACCTAAATACAAGAATTGTTGTGTTTTTGTTATCTTAAGATGAGCTGTTTATCTACAAACGCTGCCTTCCATGGAGTCTGCCATGTTGAACTGACATGTTTCTACAGTAGTCCAGAAGGGACAAACTAAACACAGCTGCAGATAGGGCCCCTTTTTTGTGACCACCGTAGTTTCTCCTTTACACTTCACTGTCTGTTCTCATTCCCAGGTCGTCAAATACAGATGCCAGTGGTGTTGTCTGATGATTGTGTAGATGCTGCAAAATCACACTGATGAATGAAGTGGTGGAATGTAGTAACTACATACATTTACTCAATTACTTCTACTACAGTCTTGAGAACAGTCCTACATGTCTGTTTTAGGCTACCTTATACTTTTACACCACTACATTTCAGTGGTATTGTTGTACTTTTACTTCACTCTGTGACAGCTAGGCCAACTAGTTGTTTAAAGTTTTACAGACAAAATACAATGTCAGCCTTTCATACATTATTATAGATTAAATACATGTTAAAATTAGCCTCACTTTGACCAGCTACAATACTGCTTATATTAAGTTTTATAACTAGGTTCGGTAACAAAGACCACGCCTCGCCTTGCACTCCTTGCCACTCAAAAGGTACTAATGCTCACCTTATCTGTTCACCTCTTTCACTCAGTTTTCACATCCCTCCCCCCAAACCCTTTCTTTTTCTCCCATCCTTATTCAAATACAGGAAACACTGGGGCTCTAAAGAAGAGATCAGAAGAAACGGACTGCTTCCCCACTCAGTCTCATCACCCACTCGGTTCTCTCCGACCATCTTGCCCAAACTCCTCCGTCGATCCATTCATCCATCCATTCACAAACCTGATTTCTCCCCTATCCATTCACCCCTCACCCTTCCTTGCCATACACCTTCATCCCTCAACCCTTGATCCTTACCCCTCATCCCTCCTACAGTTTATCATATTGGTTCACATTTATGCATTGTGCAACAAACCATTCTAATTCCATACATTCATTGGTGTGGTCTTTGTTAGTGAATGTTATATTATAATAAAATATTGATGGGGGGCCATCCTGAAAGCAGGACTTTTGCATGTAGAGTTATGTTGTATGAAATATTTTTTCATCATACAATTTCAGTTTTCAGTCCATATTATAGGACAGTTTATATAATTCTTATACATTCATTACATTTTCTTGTAGTAATCATTTCCCATTGCTGCCTACTTGGTGATATTGCTAACTTCCTCTCTGCTTGAGTCAGACCTTGTGTTTCTTCTCTCTACGTACTCAAGTCTTCTCCTTGTCTCAGCGGCTTTATCTCAATCTGTCAGCCCCTCCACTTCCAGCCTGGATAGATAGCAACATCACATCCAGCCCTCTTCTTTGACAAATATCAATGATTGAGAGAGATGTTTTTGCCTCTGATATATCTCACAATGTGCTATCAGAGTGGAGCATCTGACTGAGATAACCCAGGTTGTGCAGAAACATCAGCGTGCATGAGAGATAGGTTTTGTATTTGGGTTGTGAGAGAGCAAGTATGACAGAGAATGATAGACTGAAGCAGTGATACTGTAGGAGCAGTAAGAGATATGTCTGCACCAAGGCTGATGGGTAGTAGGTAGTGAGAGTTGTCCTGCCCTGAGCTGTCCACATGAACAGCACTAGCTGATGACTGATACAACAAACTTGAGCATGAATTCACCAACAGCTGAATGGATAGTCTTATTTGGCTCTGCATCCCCTGGAACCTGATATTCTTTCTATAAAACAGCGAGACAGAAACACACACCCTTGTAAAGGGATGATGTTGTGCGGGTGGTTGATGTCCTTCTGGCGTGATGCTATCACTCCTTGATATTAATCCTTTAATGTAAGAGATGCATTTTGCTGTGCTTTTGAAACATAAAAAAGTCCATTGCTTTCTGCCTACAGCTTCTTTATTGTGAGGTTTTGATGCTTTTTTCTGTCATAGTAAATGTAACAGTTTGGAGCTGTTAGTTTCAGTATATATTTAAATCAGTGTCTAATATCTATAGCGTACCTCTGTTGAATCTCTAACCTTGCAAAGCAGCTAGACTCGGAAGACCACAACTTCCACGAGATCACATGAAAATCCATCTTGCCAGGCTTCAGTCTGTGCATGTGTGGCCAGTACCGAACCAATCAGTGTCCTCTGAGGAAGTACTGGCAGCTACAGGGGTGGGCGCCAGGTGTGTCGCAGCAAGAAGACACTATGCATTAAACAACAATGGTGGCTGCTAAAGAAGCTAGTGTAGATCCTGCTAGCATCAGTTATATCAGAAGAAGAACACAGAACGGCACTGAAGGCTTTACTTGATGGAAAAGATATCTTCGTTTTTCTCCTGCTTGGCTTCAGTAAGAGTTTGCCTATCTTATATAGTTTGTTGATTTTAGTTTTGCCTGAGACAGATGCCTGTTCAGGCTAACTAACCTGTTAGCCCTCCTTCCATCAAATCCCAACACAAATTTTACAATCTGACTATTTTGTGGACTTTCTGTGACATCTAGTGGCAAATAATTTAATTTCTGAATTCAACATGGAAATGAGTGCCGCACACATCCTTCATCAAAGGCAAATCAGGGCCCAGCCTCTCATAAAAAATAGCACCATAATATTATTAATACATTATTTCTGTAGTGTCTTTTTGTTTTGGTACATAATTCTATTTACTGTGACCACTTCCTATAACTCTGTGTTCCTACAGGTATTGATGGAGTTAATGTGCTACTTAGTAAAAGGTTTATAGGGATATTATTATATTTTATGGCAGCTATTATATGATTTTCAACAACAAATCACTTGCCCTCTGGAGAGTTAAGGTAAAACAAGGCTCCTGTAACAGATTCATTAAGACAAATCATGGCCCAGCAATAATCATCTTTATGTTTGCCTTACAATGCCTTTCTTGAATATGTCATAAACTTGCAGTAGCTCTTCTTTGGTTAGTTAGCAGACTGTTTCATTTCCTCCCCTCTCACTTCAGAAAAGTGTTTCCCTCTGTCTGGCTGTCTTCAGTGATAACATTCAAGTCAATCAGTGGCTCAAAATTGTCAAAAATTGACTTGTGCAAAAATCTGATCTGCTTGTTCAACCATGGTATTGCAGCCTTCACAGGCCTATAACGCACTGGCTTGTCGGTTGGTGTTGTCTTGGCCTTGTTGCTGATCCCCAGAGTCTATTTGCATAATACTGGTGATATGGTCCCGCCTCACCTGAGTCCCACAATGCCCTCCTGCTGAATTTATTTTCACCACAGATGTAGGGAGGGAATTGAGAGCAGATTGAGAAAAACACTGTTTGAAAACACAGCGTACGGGGAGCTGCATGACCTTGGAGCATTGTAGAGCTGTGTGTGTGTGTGTGTGTGTGTGTTTAGGTGTGTGTGTGTGTGTGTGTGGGGTCGTGCGGAACTGTTCAGTTGGAGGTTGGAGGACTGTCCGCCTAAACTCCAACGCATGTATTGCCAGATAAAAACGAGCTGGACCAGCATCTCTGTTGCCATGGCAGCTTAAGAGCGGTTATTGGATCACTAATAAATAAAACAATTTGCGCTAGCGGCAAGCAGATAATTTATGATTCCACTTGCGCCGACCAGCGCAAGAGAAAAAAACCAGTTAACCATTTAAACCCAGATCGTGAGAAACTTTTGATGTAGCCAACCTCACAAATGACACCAAACCATTAAATTTCCCACACACTTAGATACCACTCAGTGATGTGTGAAGGTTGTGTACACAGTGGTCAATCATATATACCGCAGCTAATTACAGCACCTTACTCCCTCACATTAGAAGCCGTGACACATATAGGGACTACGAATCAAAAAATTTAGCTTATGAGCCTTAACTCCGACACATTGACATTGGAAGTGTAAACCGCAATGGCTGACTTATCATAAATGTCCCTTGGTGGAGTAAAAATTAAAATAAATAGAATATAGATGTTGTACTTCCTTCACACAGTGATAAATTGAATGTGTCGAGTTTCTCTGGTTTACTTCCTTACTACATTCTCTTTTACAGGACTGTGTGACAGCACGGCCATCAACTCCAACCGTCTCCGCTTGTATGGAGCATCACAGCCATAATAGCAGTTGTCACTGGTACTGCCT
>NW_023339651.1:20715093-20718904 GCF_004916995.1 Morone saxatilis | reverse complement strand
ATAAAATTTAATTGAATTGAATAGGGGGGAGTTGTGTTTGATGGCTGTCATTCTGTCTCACAGTGTCTCAATAAATGTCCACACAAGGGCTGCGCCTCCTCACTCATCCACATTTAAAGGCCAACATGACATCCCCAGCTGGACTTGGAACAGGGATGTTGTGATTCATGATCATCTTAACCCCTAAGCCATATATATGAGTGCCACACTGACACTGACTGAATCAGTAGCTGAAGTGACTGAGAGCACTAATATTAAAAGGCAGCCAACACTACAGAATCAATCATGATGTGATACCGCTATCACAAATAGGTGACTACTGAGTTATTAAACATAGAAACAGTTCTTGTATAGGCTTGCTTTAAACTGAACTGAGTGGTTTGTACTGAAACGGTTTAAGTTATTTACCAATGGCAATTTAAAGGTCCAGTGTCTAACATTTAGTAGGATCTATTTGCAGAAATGGAGTGTAATATTCATAGGTATGTTTTTATTAGCGTATAATCACCTGGATTTTAGAATCATTTCCACAGTAGCCCAGAATGGACAAACCAAACACTGGCTGCAGATAGGCATTTTTGTGTTTTTTGTGGCCACCATAGTTTCTCCTACACACTTCACAGCCTGTTCTCAAATACAGACGCAAAGTATTCAGTTAGTTGCTTTCTGCTAAATCTACTAAATCCTACACACTGGTCCTTTAAAAGAAAACAAACTTTTTTTGCTTTTTTTGTGTAAACCGTAAAACTTCCAAGAAAAGGAGGGTTCCAAATAGATGCAGGCCTCCTTTAAAAGCCTGGTGTGGCTATACTTTTTGACAAATAAATACAGGTCTCCATTAGAGGCCTGGTCTGGATTTTAAAGAAATTATCTGGTTGTATACAACATCTTAAAACCCACCAGGTCAGTTTAAATGTTTAAACTTTTGTCAATATGGACATGCTGCACATCGTTAGAACAGTTAGAATTTCCACAGTTCAATTGTTCAGTTCATTTTACAGAAATTACCAAAACCAAAGTATAATTCATTCAACACTTACTGACACTGTCAACAAAAGAGACTCTGAAGCGGTCATAAAGTCCGTACTGTCTGTATCCATTCCACCATTATTTATATTCCTTTAGTCCGTAAGGGTCCACCGATCAAAAGAATCAAAGGGTCTCATTAAAATCAATAGAATGGATGTACAAAATGTCCCCCCATCATGATTTTTCTGCACAATGACAAATTCATTATGTAGAAAAATGCCCAAATTTGTGTGGTGAGGTTCTTTTTGTATTATTTGGTCAGATGCTTAATAAAGCCTCCCTCTTTCTGTGTCTCTCTCTTTCTGTGTCTCTCAATTACCCAGTTTTTCCCTCAGGGATCAATGAAGTATTTCTGATTCTCTTTTTCTGTGTCTCTTTCTCTCTCAGACGCTTCCTTTTTATGACAGTTGGATCGCCTCGAAAACACTGATCTGATAGTTCCTTTGATCTTCAATTAAATGCTCATATCGTATGTTGTCTGTGTCTGTATGTAGTACGCTTTCGACCAATCAGCCAGCTGCTTCAGCTGCTTCTGAGGACAGAGTCGGCCGATTGGAGGTCAACGTCGGTGTGGGTTGAATGGACGAACACTTTGATAGCACTTAAGTACGGATCACAACGTCTCTGTTCTGATCAGTCTCAGGATTATGTCTTCTCTTGTCATTATATCTCAGTGAGATGTACAGTCTCAAAACCTGTAGGGCAAGTCTAGAGTGTTGCTCTAAAGGCTTGATTCATAACATGAAGGAATAAGTTACAAAGGATTTAGCAGAGGTGGGACCAAGTCACAAGTAAGTCTCAAGTCTTTGCACTCAAGTCTCAAGTAAAGACAGGCAAGTCCCAAGTACTAAACTTTGATTTTCAAGTCCTAAACAAGTCATAATTCGATCTTCACCAAATGTGATGCCATTTTAAAAAGACCAAACAAAACAATACTATCTTTGGTATAATTTTTTCCAACTGGCGCTCAGTAATGTAATGTTAGCTCTTTATGGTTCTCTGCAATTTGATTGGATGCTCTCGGATTGGTTCAAACAAAGTGGATCTAGAATATTAAGTGTTAACGTTAGTTGATTCCAGAAATGCAGGGGAATGAATAGATTGGTGGCACACTTTTTAAAGAACATACTTTTTAATATTTGGGTTAAAAGGCTCAACTCCAATTTAAGTTACAAGTTATTGGGGTTTAAGACCAAGTCGAGTTGTACGTCATCAAGTTGAGTGACTCAAACCCACCCCTCTGCCTAATTGTGCACACTTACAGTTTTTAGTGTTCATTTTTAGTAGTTTTGGTAGCTGTAGAAAAACAGCCATGTTTTAAACATGATAAAAATCTATTTTTGACACCATAAAGTGAGTTTTGAAAGGGTTGTATGAGCATAAGTGGTCACACAACTTTCTCAAAAAGCTTACTTTATGGAAGGAATTCGCTTTTTGAAAGTTTTGCTTAAGACAGTTGCCTGCTCAGACTAACCTGCTCTCTCTTATGGAGAGGTGTGGGGTAGGCTTGTAAGAGCAGTGTCAGGTGAGTTGATTATCTCAGCTGGTACTCATGGAGTAATCACACTCACCTCTCTTAAGGCAGAAGTGTGCTGGACCTGGAGGCCGACACACAACAGAAGGGACAAGTGGAGGAAGGCTTCTTGGACTTTTGAAGCGGCCTAAGTTGTATTAATAGTGTGTGCAACTGGCGAAGAAATAAAGTTGTCTTGTTCATTAATCTCTGTTGTTGGTCTGTGTGTCAAATCTCAACAGAAAACAATGACTCATAGCTAGCACAAGTTGTCACAAGTTTTACAATATGTAACGAATATTTTGTTGTCCAAGTCCAAGTTGAAATCCAGTCACATTGGGTCGGACCAATCTGCATCTTCTTCTGGATCACTGGTAGCTACAACACGGGCTATGGCCGTGGTTCAGCGCTAGGTGTGTATGTCGAAATGTGTGAGATGTGTGTGTGTGTGCTTGAAAACAACAATGGCAGCTACTTAAGAGGTTAGCGTAGAAGCCGTGAGCATCAGTTCTGGAGATCAAAACTGAAGAGTAGTTCTTCGTTGAAAGAAGAGCAAAGAACAACGTTTTTCCCTGGATAGACGGCCATAAACAGATCTTCCAATCACCTGATGAGTGTTTTTTTTTAAAATACTCTTCCAGTACATGTCATGTCTAAACAGTGTTTATAGATAGATACTGAACCCCTACATAGTTTCCAAGATGGTTGTATGTAACAAACCATCTGGCACAGTCAGGTTGCGAAATCTGGTAATCTGACAAGTTTCCAGCAGGCCAGACCAATGGCCGCTCTGGATAGCATCTATGTGCCTGGCAGATCACCACATATTCCTTACACTTGGCTGTATAAATAAGTAAACAGGAGGTGGGTTATCAAGGAGAGAATATGAGAACAGTATGGCACATATGAGAATAGAGAAGCATGAAGAATGAAAGCCCCTTCTTATTATGTGGCAGTGGGAGCAGCAGCCAGCTCATTAAAGTGCAGGGGATCCCTTACACCAGGCAGGTGATGATACACAACTCTATGAGTGCCTGGCACTTGCATGGTAAGAAGGGGCCCCGCATGATCACACAGTAAACGAAATGAAAGCTCACAGTAGTAGTTAGTATTCACGGCAGTCCATGTCCTTGTAACGGCATGGAATTTTGGTTTTATCTCATTGGAGGATCTCATCCATTATTTAGGATGCAGGCGCAAACCGACAGACGCTCCTCAATAATTCCAGGGGAGCTCGACTCTCTGCTGCTGCTCCTCTCTCTCTCTCTC
>NW_023339651.1:20707667-20715071 GCF_004916995.1 Morone saxatilis | reverse complement strand
CTCTCTCTCTCCCTTCCCTCTTTTATTTTTTTTGTTTGAAATAGACTGTTTTCTATTTCCCCAGCTGCCTGCTCCTCTAATATTCCTCAACAAGCGTGTGCCTAGGTGACCTGAACAAGCTTTCGGCAGACACAGCAGTGGGTTTACAGTACACACATATATGCCTAAAGCCTGAGAGGTGCTAAAAGAAAGCGAGTGATGGAATCAGACTAAAGTGTGGAGTTGCCTCAGATGAATATATCATGCCGGAGCTTGAGTGGGCCCCCTTCGTTTGTTAATTTCCTGTCAGGCTGTTCTATTATTCATGCACATAGTCCCGATGTGTGATGTTTGCATGCAGCTGCAAAGGGCGCGGAGGGACCGGCGCTGCACTCGGACTGACCCTCCCCCACTGACTTGCCTCCAAAACTCCCATGCGACTGCCACACATTGAGATTCTGTTGACTTCCCCCGAACCTGCGCCTTTCATGGTGACACCCAGATAAAGATTATCCCTGATCAAAATGTTAATGAGTGGATTTATGAGGGATAAGATTGTCGTTATAAAAATGTGCAACATGGCTATCCTTTACACTGTGAGACTAAAGGTATTACAGTGTTGCATTATTTACATTTAATACATGCCAATCCTGAGTCTGGGTACTAGCATGAGTTGGACAACAGGTGGCAGTATTGGTTCGGATAGAGACCCCTGGTGCACAGGAGGCTTTCTCCCTCTAGATGAACCTGATATGTGACGGCTGAAGGCAATCCTAGGAATAAACATATGATTAACACTGACAGCGTGTTTGATTATGTCAATCAAGTCTTGTCTTAATGTCTGAAAAGGATTCAGTTTAGTGGAATAACCTGAAAAAATATGTCTCTGTGGAGTTGTAATCATTAGAGGCGGGGTACGTGCAGAACAGTAGGAGGAAATGATCCAATGCTCCCTCGTCTGACACGCTCTGTTTAGTCGTCCTTTAGCTCATTGATCGGCGCCTCTTTACAGTTGGAACAATTAGCGAGGCAGCTGGCAGTGAGACATGTAGCTTCATAGAGTGAGCCAAGCACAGTGTTTACCTGCCCTTTTTCCCTTTTTTTTAAAATGGGAGTCTTGAGTGTGCGCTATCTTGTTGAGAGGACTTCAAGGAAACGGCGGGAGAGGAGATTTAGAGTGGCGTTTGTTTTTTCAACCAGAGTTTTGTCTGCCCTTGAATGAGCTCAGGTGTGCTTTGAGGTTTTATTGTGATGCAGAGGAAGAAGAAGGTCAAATCAAAATAAAGACTTTCTTTAAAACTGATTTACAGCCTTCTTTTCTCTCTACTTAAACGCATCTCGGCCCGAGCTTTCATTTCCACGTTGGGGCCCCTGCTTCTGCGTGAGTACACACAGGGTGATGTGATGTGACATTTCCAGACAATCAATAATTTAGTGTGCAGTAGGTTTTTGTGTCTCTAGCTTAAGACATGGTTAACCAGCACACACTCTGCTGAATGTAAATGTACTCAGAGCTCTTATTCTCTAACTTGAAATGTGGTACAATAGAAGAAGGCTGGTATTGTGTCCTAATACTGTAAACCAGACAGAGTATGTGGAACTCTGGTTCTGTGAATTCTGGATGACCACCAGACACAGTAATACCACGGCTTCCGTCGAGAGTCCTGTATTATTAACCATGTTATCCATGCTCGGTGCTATGAAGTTGTAATAAACCTTATTTTACTTTTAAACCATCCGTGTGTTCCCAGTTCTCATCCCTGGCCATCAAAAACATTTTATCACACCCCTTGGAAGACGCCTCCTTAACACATGGTAAATGTTGGGAAATCATCTAGTCTTCTATTCACTCAATGGCACTGCCTTCAGGATTTGGGATTCTGTATCTGTCAAATTTTGGGCCCGAGCCCGACTTGAACCCCACTTAAAATCTCCTTGCCTCTAAAAAAATGCTAGAAAACCACGAGAAGAGCGCACACCAGACGCACCATAACACAGAAAAACAATGGTTTTGCAGGCAACGCATTTCTAGCGGACTTTATTGCACTTTATACTATGTCACCATGATGCAGGGGGTTACATAAAGGTATAAAAGTCAGCTGCATCTCAACAAGATGCTACCTTGTGTGTCTGTATGGAGCAAGACACCCATTTGAGCCCTTGGAATAAGAACGGGCTGCAGCAGGTCAGTTGTACCAGTTCATCATGCTAAAACTTTAACAGCATAAATAAAATGACAGCAGACAACTGCATTTCCCACCATTCTTTTCCTCTCATCCCTTAATGAGGTAGTTAAAGGAGTGGTTTTCAAACTGAGGTCCAGGGACCAACATGCGTGGGTTGAGTGGGTTGTAGGGGTTCCACAGCAAAAGGAGGAATAGAATATTTTAACTATCATGACATGTTTTGGATGTTGGAACAACAAGGGAAGAAATAGAGTTGAGTGAATTTGCTTCTATTTGCGCCCACTTGTGTCTTTCTTTACTGTCTTTGGAGGCTATTGTGCTGCATTTTAAATTAGCTTAGCCACCAACTCTTGAGAAAAACTATCTGGCTCTTTACCAGTTAGTCTCTAACTGTGTCTGTCTGCTGTTTGGCACTGGGAAGGTAGTGTACGGTGGGTTTATCTGAGTTTATCTGAGTCGCCGGAGTTTCTGAGAGCGTTTGCAGCCTGGAAAAACCAAAGCAATGAACTTGAAGAAGATACGTAGAGCTGAGAAGAACTGTGATTATTCTGTGGGGGTTACACTTTTATGTTATACTTTCACATTTCAGTAAAAATATGAATTGTTGTAGCTTTAAATGATAAAGGAGGTTGTAGAAATGTACTTCTGCCGCTCATTAGAATAGATTTAAGACATACTAAGAAGCCAAGATGAAACTACTTTCCTTTTGATGCCTGTTTGAAACTGTTCTGTCAGAAGATAAAAATGCAGTAGGGTGCTGTAGCATCTTCCCTCCCTGCCCCTCTGGTATGCACTCATTCATATTCTGGAGTCACTAATGAAAACAGTGGAGCCATTTTAATGACTCCACACCCATGTGAACAGTAGAAAAAAAGAAGGCTGACACAAAGAGAAGGTCAAGATAGAGCTAACAGTGAGTATCTCATGTCCTTTCAGCCTCTGGCTTCCAGCTGTTATTAAAGGTCAGCTTGTTCCTGTTCACATTGTATCCATTTTCTTGTCCTGGTGCACTTCACCTGGTTCCAAACAGGTTACACTGTAATTATCTCAGTCTTTGATGACTTTACAGCATCTACAACTGAAGATCAACTACTCCTCATTTATACTGTACAACATTCCAGCTAGGTCTGAAAGCCAAATAATCCCTGATTAGAAAATCCATCTTCATCTTCAAACACTATAAGTTTACTGCGAGAGCCAGAGCTGACGCTCTAAAATGATTCCCACTCCAATGCCCGCTCTAATATTACAGCGCTAATGCACACTGACACTTGTGTAAATAGATTTCACAACAATCCATGTTGGTTGTTGACTGGCTTTCAAGCAGCGCTGTTGTTGTGAAATAATCATAGTGGTCATAAATTGTTCAGGAGGGGGAAGAGAAGTTAAACTATTATTAGTATTATCAGTGAGAGGAAGATTAAAGTGAGTTCCCCAGGGAAAGCAAACAAAGAGCATATGCACAGTTTATGACTGTAAATATAAAAGAGGATTCAAGCAGTCTTTTTTATTGGCTGTACTACAAAGTCACTGACCTGTTTTATCGCAGCACGTTTGGGTTGAATTTAGAGTGTGAAGTTATCTGCTTTACAGTAACTGACCACGCGTGGATGTGTTGAGGATTTTAATGTCATTTAAAATTTTCATCATCATCATCATCGTTAGTATCTCACCATCATCATCCTTCAGCTTAATCTTTATCATTTTCATCATCATCATCATCATCATCATCATCATCATCATCATCATCATCATCGTTCATCTTCATCATGAATCATCTATATCATTATCCATCATCGTCAACATCTTCTAGCAGTGTTGCCATCCAGCTGGTCCTCTTGCTAGAGGACAGTGATGCCCACAGCAGTTCCTTGTTAAATAAGATTTGGTTCAGGTGCTCACCTAATCAGTGCCTCATTCAGTAGAATGAGGTGTGCTTGTGGTTGAATTCAAAAGACGCTAGAATGAAATGTAGAGAAGCTGAATTAAGGAAAATTTAAAGCGGTCTCTTCATGTTTTCGAGGGCTTTATGTGTGTGTGTGTGTGTGTGTGTGTGTGTGTGTGAATTTGGGGGTGTGAATCAGGTTGCGTGGCGTTGTGTTTGGAGGCTGTCATGAATAAGTGATGACATGGTAACACAGTAGACTGCTCTCTGGGAGTTGGCGGTATTACAATACAATAAAAGAAAATCAGGCCAGGCCCCTGTTGCCTCTGTTGTGTTACACTGCGGGTCACAGTGAGGGAAAGGGGGGGTGCAGATGGGAGAAAGGAAGAGTGGGGAGGAAGGTGGAGGTGTGCTCAAACTCAAACATAACATTCCAAGACCAAACCTCTCTTGGAGAAACTGGAGAAAACTTATAGTGCAAGTTGTGTTGGCTTTACTTTGAATATGCTAGTGCAGGATCTTAAAATCGACATGAAACCAGAAGCAGAGTCATATGTACTTGCTCATATTTATGTGTTTCTAGGAAGGGAGTTAGGAAGGGATATTGATACAGTAGCCAATAAGGCTGAGCATTAGCACAGTAAACAGTTTCCTAATGAGTTTAATATGTTCTTCCATACAGCATGATGTTCATTTAGTAAATGATGGTCCCATTTACAGTGAAAAGTAGACCATAAAAGCAGGGTATGCTTTAGGGCGTGGCTACTTGTGATTGACAGCTCATTCTCAGTGAGCTCAACGCACCAAACTCAGATCAAACTGTCAAACTAGGCAGTGCTGATATGGATCCAGATTCTGTTACTGCGTTGACTATTTCTCTCCTAAAATCATTTCGCGTATTGTGTGGCGACAACCATAATGACAAACTCAAGCCTTTAAAATGATACTCCACCAACCAATGGGTGATGTCAAGATAGGTTCACACTTGGTTAGCGTCTACCTTCTGGTGAACATAGGCAGACCCGACACAGAACACAGTCTCCAAGTCCGATGGTGCCAGGATGATATGTGATGACCGTGCTGGAAACTCTGTACATGACCTCTATGCTGTAATGTTATTTCCTGTGGGTCTCAGAGGCTGTGTTCAATCCTGGTCCAGTCCGGCTTCTGAGTCCAGTTCCATTGCCTGCAGATACAGTTAGCAGATACAGTTAGCAGCAGTTAATTAGTGGTTACATACTTTAGCAAGTAGTTATCTAGTTCAGGCAACTAGGCTATCTGTTCATCAGCTGGAGGACATCAGAGTGAAAATCAGAACATTTTTCTTCATAAAATATGATCCAGTTTCACCAAAATCACTGAAAAAGTTGTTCTTTTGTACAATCAGTGAGAAGTATGTAATACATCGGCCCTCAGAAACGTCATAAACGGGAAAGCATGTCATTGGTCACAAAATTAGAATACGCCCCATAGTGCAGGATGAGTCATCAGTAACCATTATTGTTTTTCAGGAAATGACAAATACCATTAATACCACCTGAGAATACCTAAACAATGACTTTTTTTTCACATTGTTGGTGACGTATAGTGCTAGATATATGTGATGAAAACACTTCTGACTTCATGGGGACTTTAGTTTTAGGCTTGTCTTAAACAAAAATGCCAGAAAACCGGAAGCACTTATTTCATCTCACCATTTTGAAGATTTTGTATGAGTGCAAATAAACTCCTGGAGTAGCTTCTTTTTGAGTGGCAGACTGGCCTTGCCCTAGAGCAAGACTATCAGCCCCTATCTGCTTCTGGAATAATCCTGACTCAGAGGGCAATAGGAGAAAATACCCCCAAACGATGAATATAATACTTTTGCTCATCAATTTCAAGAATTCAAAAGGAGCTGCACATTTTCTGCAATTCTAAATCCACGTATAAATCCACATTAATTTTCCATGTCTGTGCAAGCATGATACACAAAAGACATCTTAAATTAAATCCTTTAGGGTGTAACAGAGAGAGATGTGATACAGAAAAATCCAGCTTGAGAGAAAGGAGAGAACATTCAGAATGCCCTGAGATGAGCGCAGCGCAGGCAAAACACTGCTTCTGAAAGAAAGCAAGCCCAATTAGATTAGAATGTAAGGATACATGGATGAAGGTTGAGAGGAAGGAGGTTGAATGTTGGAGGGTGGGTGGTAATGGTTCTGTTTGCTGCAGTGTAGCATGGAGCTACAGACAAGGACCAGCGGCAGCAGTCGTGCCTGGAGTGAATGAAAAGCTCCTGGGAAGCAAGAAAAGAGGAAGGAGACAAAGACAAAGAGCGGAGTTACTGTGGGCAAGGAAAAAAGAAGTACAGGGCAAGAGAAAAAGGAGAGAGGGGAGGAGAGAAGTTGTTGGGAGGAGTAGATGGGAGAGAAGGTGATGAAATGAGAAGGAGCTTGCAAGCTGCACGGACTGCCAATGTAGCAAGAAGAGAGTCGGCGAGGGCACAATAACCCAAAGCGTACTGAAGATCTTTGATAACTCCTCAGAAAACCAACTTAGTAGTGGAATTGATGTGAGCAGGCATGCGTTTGAACCAACACATGCTGTGCCTGGAATGCCTAAGGAAACGTCTGCGCTTATAATTAATGATACTTCAGTGGATTGGAGACAGGGCGAGGGGACTTGAATCAAACCTCACGCTGCTGCTGTACTTTTAAGTGTTCACAGGCTGCACACTCTAAATAATGAAGGACAGCTCAGTATCTCTGCGGGTTCACTACTTTGACAGAATTTAAAGGGTATAAAGGTAAACCCATTTAGATCCCTTTACTTGTGTGCACACTTCTACAAGTGGAAAATGAAAGCAAAAATAATTTTGTATAGGGTTCGAAATAAATATGTAAAAGCTGCAGTAGGTAACTTTTCTAAAAATATTTTTTGGTTATATTTGCTGAAACTTTCACTATGTCCTGACAGTAGTACATGAGACGGATAATCTGTGAAAAAATCAGGTTCCTCTGGTTCCTCCTAGTGCTGCTAATGGTATTTGCAAGAATCCACCGGGCCTGAACAAAAACAGAAAATCAGAGCCAAGAAAGATAGTTGATTGTTGAGTCTCAATCCCGGGTCATCAGATAACGACTTCTTGCGTTGAGGGTTTGACGACTTGATTGTTAAGTCTCATTCCAAAGCCTATGTATTTGGCAACCTGAGATCATATTTCTAAGCTCTGATCGGTTGTTTTTGTTGGCCTGGATGGATTCTTGCTAATGCCATTAGGAGCACTAGGAGGAGCCAGAGGAACCTGATTTCTTCTCAGATTATCTGTCTCATGTACTACTGTCAGGATATAGTTAAAGTTTCAGCAAATAGCAG
>NW_023339651.1:20689449-20707567 GCF_004916995.1 Morone saxatilis | reverse complement strand
ACATTTACTACCCCTCCTAATACTGTTTATTTACCACCGTACCTTATTGGTGTGCTGCAGGCCCAGTGCACACTGTGGACCCACATATTGCTTCAACTAATATTTAGTAGTAGTAGTAGTAGTAGATAGCTTTTTTTGTTACTTGTACAAGAAAGAGTAAAGGTGAAGCAGTAATACTGTTATCTTTCTATTTTTTTCTTTACTTTTATCTTTATAGAATATTCATACTGGTTTAAATTAACAATTTGGTAGTATTTCCCTTCATGGCTAAGCAAGAGTTTCTACTAGTAGCAGCTAATGTAGCCTCAAGCAGAGATGAGGAGTGGGCTACAGAGCTCTGGTAAACTGACTTCTTTCTAACTTCACAGCCCATTTTTTACATTTTTAAACTTGTAGTCTTAAGCCCCAACCAATGCTAACTTGAGCGACATCACTTGAGGACGTGTATCAGATTTCATGCAGCTCCCTCTGGAGCTACTAAAGACTCTATTATATTTTTTATTGCAAAATTTTACTTTTTACAGAAGTCCACTTGTAATTAAAACTCCGCCCAGTCTGCTAGTCTGGTTGCCTGTTTACCTTGCTCCGCTGTCTGCTTTACAGATACTTGGGTTGGTTGCCTTACCTGCCCATGTGGGTGTGGCTCTCAGAAAGTTATAGAAGACTGTCCTTCTGGGAGTCTCAGTCTCGCTCTCATTTCACTCCACCACACACCTGTAACATTACTAATGTGACTAATATGACATGTCCCAATTTAGTTGATATGTTTGGATTTTGAGTTAAATAAATTACTTGTTTGACTGATACACCTGTGTGTGGCCTCCCTTTTTGTTGTACGTTATGTATGTAACAAATGGGGGGCTCGTCCACCCAAAGCGAAAATTATACCCCTAGACCATAGACTGTTCCTTTACCTGTCTTGCAATGACCTTGCCAGAAAGAAGAGAGTGACCCCACACTTCAGGCTCTGTACAGTCAAGTTCTTCCAGATGATGAGGTAGAGAGTGTTGCCCGTGGGTATCTTCTCCAAAATCACCTATTGGTGAGAAAATGGGTTCCCCAGGGGGACAGTATTGTAGGATCAGATTGTGCAAATTGTTCTGCCCTCTATAATATTAAGACTCACTGTACTTCAGACTGCTCATGACAGCATTGCAGGTCATTTAGGTGTAAGGTGTAAAACCTATGATAGAGTCATACAACATTTTTACTAGCCTTGTTTGAAAAGAATCATCTCTGACTTTATTAAAACATGCCACACAAGTCAGTTGACTGGAAAACCTTACCAGGTAATCAAACCAAATTGAAAGCTCTGACACAGTTTATGTCAATTTTCAGTTTCCCAAAGATTATTCAGTCTGATCAGGGATCTAACTTCTGCTGTTGAAGTGTTAAGTGATAAAGCAGGTAAACATTAAACATTCTCAGTCCAGTGCGTACCATGCTCAGAGCCAGAGAGCTATGGAAAGGTTTCATCAAACTCCATCAAAGTCCCTCTTCCGTGCATACTGCTTTAGTCCTAATTACTTGCTTTTTGGTCACACAGTTCCAGGCCCTTTAGCTTCCCTGCAGACTGACTGGCAAGCCAAAGAGGCCCCAAAATGCAGCTGAAAAATCTTTATGATCGGCAAGGAGAACAATGTAAATTTTGCTCCAGTGATCAAGGTCTGGCACCTGTTCAGGCTAAGTTCCCAGGATCGGTGCCAGAAAAGTGTCAGACCTGATCTGTTCAATCTTGAGAAGAAAGAAATCTGTGCAGTTGTGTCACATTAACTTGTTAGAACCATTTTTTGCTCATTCTTCTGTGCCAGGTCTGGGGTTGTCTCTTTCCTCTGTTACCACAGCGGTGCATGTGGGTTACCTCACCTCTTGATTTGGCAGCGGATTTAGAGGAGTTGGATACACCAGATGATAGCTTGTTAAGAGGTTGTCTTAAAAACTTGCCAAATTGGACAAAGAGGAGGGACTAAGATGCGAGGAGGTGAGAATGTACAAACTGGGAAATAAAAAAGGCCTCATGTATCTCTCTTAGCCTGGCCCACAGTACAGACCCTCAGCCCTCTTTTTTTGGTTCACTGCACCATACAACACACATTACACCATATTTCACTCAACCACACAACTCTAACATTACTGATGTGACTGATATCTTTACACATCTCGCCATTTAGTTGATATGTTTGGATTTTGAGTTAAATAAATTACTTGTTTGACTTTGTGTGTGGCCTCCCTTGTTCTTTCAACCAAACTTTTTTTCAACTAACAAACTGATATCAAACAGGCAGTCTCAGCACAGGTGAAAAATGCTTTATTATTTGAACATAAATATGCCAAAGACACGTTTGCAATGAATGTGTTTTCTCCTTTCTGTGAGTGTGTGTCTAATAATCAATATATTCCATAGGTGTACTCCTTTCCGTCTCTGTATCTGTCAAGGTAGCGCAGGGGCTGTCCATGAGGGTATTTGACCTGTGGAGGGTGGTACACTGGAGGCCGGTTAAACTCAAACACCGGCTCCCTCATGTCTGCAGGGGGAAGATACAACAGGCAGGCTTTATTATTATCAGGCAACTGGCACACAGATGAAAAAAGTTGCACTTGGTCCATTTTTGTAAAATGTCTGAAGGCCAAAAACCTTGCAGTGTGCTTGTGCGCATTAGCATGACTCACTGAGTGTGTTGTGAAAGGTGTTGGTGACAGATTCATCCCACTGGCACTGGAAGAAGGACAGGCCTGCAGGCGTCATGTTGTCCTGGTGTTTTCTGTAAAAATCCACCGTCTTAAATGTTCGATCCACCAGAGAATGGCTAGGGAGGAGAGGCAGCACAAGCTTAGTGTCTTTGTTGCTGTATCAAACTTGAACTAACATTTTATTACTGGTAAATACAGTTCATAGAGATTTTATGACTGCTGACACCTAAACTCTCAGGTTTAAGAGACCTGGTTACATTAAGCTGCGTTTCCACCGCAGGAACTTTCCCCAAGTTCCGGGGACAGATATTTCTACTATGCTATGCACGGATATGTCTCTGTCCAAAGGTTAACTGAATCTGCTCAAAATCTAAAGCTTACATATTAACAGATTATCTCTTGTTTATTGTTTATTTCATACCTTTGGACAGAGGCAGTGTCAGTGTATCACGTCTATTGTACGATCTGTCACTTCCTGTGGTGGAATCTTTGTTTTCGTGATTGAATAACACATGCTGATCACTACACAAGGTTATTATTGAGCATCACTAGAAAAAGAAAAACTGTATTTCAGAAGTCATCCTGTGCAGTGAATAACTTGTGAAGAGCGTCAGCTTCCTGTCAGAGTGTGGAGTGCTCACCATGGCGATGGCCTGACATCCTCCTGGAAGTTGATTGGTCCCTCCTGCTTGAAGAGGACATAAACGTAGCGATGGAAGCCTGTTCCTTTGGCAGGGAAGGGAGGCAGGTAGTGACACAGCTCGTCCCCGGACTGCACTGCTCCGCCTGGTATGTTCCCACTACAGAAACATAATCCATTCTTAAAATTGCATTTTAATTTTAATGGAACTGCCTGGTTAAAGATGGGTTAATTGAATAACTATAATTGATATAGTTTATCATTTGAGTAATGATAATTGAAATTATTTAATTGTACATTTAAAGCACAGTTGACTTTAAGTACTTACACTAGCCAATGGACGTATTCTGCCTCATTCTCCAGAAGATGCTCATCTGAAAAAGATGGTAAATGATTTTAGACAATATGTCAGTGCTAAGAATAGAGCTGCAATGATTGTTTCAATTAATTGTTTTATGTTTATATTGTTTTTAAAATGCTGTTTTCAACCTCTCAAATATGGAGATTTCCAGCTTTTCTCTGTTTTATATCATTAAACTGAATATCTTTGGGTTTTGGACTGACAAAACAAGATGTTTAAAGACATATCCTTGGACTTTGAGAGACTAGCTCAGATATTTTTCACTATTTCTGTAGCCATAGCTGATAATCTGTCTGACTGATTCGGTATAGAGTTGCTGATTATCTGGTGCCTCCTGTGAAAGCTGACCTGGACAAGTGAGCAGAAGGGTCCAAAGGGAGCCGTCCTCCGCGTCAAAGCTGATCTGAGGGACTGATGCTGCCTAGAGACAAAAGCACAGCAAAGAATAGAGTCAGAGAAGACATATAAAGGTATACAATTCAATACAGATGCGGAATGCAGGGAGGAAATGAAGTGTTGTTAGGACCCTGTAAACTTCCGTTTCTTTAACGTACTTCAGTTGGTGTCAACCGATTCCCAAAATGCACTTGACCACTGTTGTCCTGGCTGTAGCAGATGTGGAGTGAGACTTGAGGTAGAAAATAAGCCATGGGGAAGAGATCTCTAAAGACCCCGTAGTGGTCTGCCAGTCTCTTTATATGAAGTGGACCACTGTTCTTCTTCCACACTTCCTGCACCACATCCAGAGGGATTTTAACTAATGGGACAAAGATGCAAAAGAAAAAGTTAACCCATTTTTTCACTTATCAATTAAAATCAGATTTTCACTGAGCTCAGAGAAACTTTCCACTTCCAGGGAGTGGGGAGGGGGACTGAGTGTGTGTGAGCTTACAAGTGCGCAGACGACAAGCCCTCTCCAAGTCAGCATTCTCCTTGTTGGCCTTCATCACCTGCCTCCTCTCCCTCACTTCTCTGAGCCTGCAGGGTCGATAGTACGGCAGTCCAATGTCCACTCGCTCTGCGCCTGCAACAAGAACAAGACCCACTTAAACTGTGAACGTTTTCGAACTGCGACGGAATAAAATCCGACCACATTCACACCACCACAGAATCCCTATCAGCAGTCAGCTCCTTTGTTTTCCTCACCATGCTCAGGATCAGCTTTCTCCACGTAGCCCCTGTAGGTCTTCCACCAGGCAGGTTTGTTCTTCACCCCCTCGGCTTGTCTGAAGTAACGATTGTAGCTGCGATACCTCTCCACCGAATGCAGATTTTTCAAGTCAATCTCCTCATTTGGCATTGGACCCAAAGGAGGTACCCGTTTGCAGAGGAAAGCTGTTATATGGAAACATCCCCAACAGTTAGGTACATAGCAACACAACGTTTGTCATGTTGTCCTACCATTATCTGCATCTGTAAGTTTTAGTGGTATTTAGGTTATACTTTTGTACACGTTTGTATATGAACAGTACTTATTTTGGTTTCATTTTATATTTCTTGTACTATATGTTTGCCTTGTAATGTTATTGTGAATTTAATAATGTTGTTAAATCACATTTAAAATGTAAAAAAAAAAAAAAGAGGTCATTCATCGTTTTTGGCCACCTCAGTATCAGCAGGCTCGACCAACCAAAGGACATCTTCTTTACGTGCGAAACTCCCTCCAAATATTTAGTAGTTTACTTTTAGTTTTACATAAAGAAGATGTATCTATTTTTTTCCTCAGTTCACTTTAGCATGTGTATAAACATACGCCCAGTACATCAGGCAGCACTTGTTTCACCTTTCATGTTTGTGTTTCCTCAAACCATTTTATTGTCAGTGGTAACTACTCTTGAACTAGATCTCGCATCGTAAATGTTTCCCTTCGCCAACCTTGGGGCTCACACGCTCACATTTAATGGTCATATTTTTCTATGGGGTTTGGTGAAATGTCTTTCTCCTCAGCGTGTGACGAACAGTCTGCTTCAAGCTGATGTAACGACACATTCGCGCCGTACGTGCAATACTGAAGTCCGGTGACAGACGTCCTAAATGTGAACCCAATGTAAATGAGCAGCATCGTTACAATACCTGTTGTGATGAAAGTCCTCGCATTATTGACCCCTAAATCTTTCCCAGTTCGCAAGGCAACGGCACAACCCGTGCGCAGCGCCATCTTGGAGTGAGTTTGTCCCCTTT
The DNA here is from genome assembly GCF_004916995.1 of Morone saxatilis. Lineage (NCBI taxonomy): Eukaryota > Metazoa > Chordata > Actinopteri > Moronidae > Morone > Morone saxatilis. Next base: position 20,701,694 of record NW_023339651.1, on the reverse strand, counting down.
TCTGTCAGAAAATACGGTGGCCGAGAGGATGAAAACGACCCTGTGCGCCTTTACCTCACAGCATTTGTTTACTGTACCAGACAATAATGGTAACGTGTTATATATTATAGTAAGATTCACCAGTATAACAGACCTTTTTTATTTTTAGGCTATTTTAGCACACCTTTATCATACAGAAGTAAAAATAATTATGCTTTTTGGTTTTGTGCGTAATTATTAGCTACTGTTAAACCAAACTGGGTTAGTGGGATATTACAGTGTGTAGCGAATGAGTGACTGCAAATAGTGAATATCATTGTTGCAAATGTATTGTAACACTAACAATAAAAGTTACTTGTTACATGTACTCGTGTTGTGTCCTTTGCGTTTGTCCGTTTTCCCGACAACACGTGAAGGCATCATTTTTGCGTGTGTCGTCATCAAGGAAGCTCCGTCTGACGACTGTTCACACTGATGCTGTGCACAAATATACATCTTTTGAAGTGGTAAGAATTCATTCGGTGTCATTTTTGTGTTGTATCTAGACGGCGAGTCTAAAATGTGCGCTAATACACAGTTAAACCACCAGACTGTTCATCTTTGACTGTTATTTGTCCCCAAGAGTCCCCTAGCTTACGTGAACTGACCATCCCAGGCTAGCGTTAGCTCGCGTTAGCTTCTCCTTCCAGCTGGCTAAGTTAATGTGTGATAGGCAGCGTTACTATGTGGACTGAGCCTGGTATTGCTGCTTGACCGTCCGTGGCTTTGTTGCACAGTCTGGTAACTGGCAGTACACACATTGGGGCAATTTATGTTATTGTTTTCCTGCCCTTCTGAGAAACTGTTGATTTATATACAGGACTTTACAAAATGTGACATTCACCTCTTAATAAGCAGAGGCGAAGCATTAAGTAACATTACTGTCATGGTGTGGTATGTATATGATATGTTTGAGTTCTGTCACATCATGATCTTCTTCTTGTTTACTCACAGAGGTGTCAGCTCTTTCTTCAGAGATGGATTCTCAGAATTCAAACCTGACCTGCATCATATGCCTGGACCGCTTCAAAGTCCCTGTAACCCTCCCCTGCGGTCACAGCTTCTGCCAGGCCTGCATCACCAAGTTCTGGGACAGCAATGTAAAGCCTGATATCGGAGCACACTGCCCCATCTGCAATCAGCGGTTTCCCACCAGGCCCATCCTCAAGCGTAATGTGTCCATGTCGCTCCTGACTGAGGCTACAAACAGCACCGCTCCCTCTCTCAGAGAGTCGCACATGAGGGGAGGCGAAGGGGCGAGAGCCATGCTGCTGTGTGAGCGCCATAAAAAGCCTCTGGTTTATTACTGCAAGCAGGACAGAATGTCTGTGTGCTGCGAGTGCGGCATCTCCGAGTGCGCGAACCACGAGAAGGTCTTGTTGGAGGCAGAGAGGGAAAATCAAGAGGTACAGCAAGACAGCGCCACCACAGCTGCTTAGCTTGGAGTGTAGCATGTATTGTCAGTCCAGTTATAACGCTGTCCAATTTACGATTGTGATTTTGTAAAGCCTGCTGTCTCAGTTTGATGTGTATTCTTTCCAGCTGCTGTTGGAAAGGAAGAGTAAGGAGGTGGGGAAACTCATGGAAGAGACCGAAAAAAGTATTAAGGACCTGGCTGAGAATATCAGTCAAGCCAAGGTGAGTTCTCGTTTCGCCATACTTCAAACAAAACTTTCTCAACATGCCAGAAATGTGACCTTACTCAAAGTTGAGGAAAGAAGGCGTCAAAGGATTATAAAGGACGGAAATGCATAGTTCAAGAGTCGCTGTAGTTTGAGTTTTGTTTTACTGGAGCCTTACAGTTTACTGCTTCACCACTTTGCCATGTTCGATAGGACAGCTTCAGGTAGACAGGAGAGGAGGAGGGAGAGAGGGGATGACATGCAGCAAAGGGCCACAGGTCGGACTTGAACCCACGGTCACCAGCCCTGCCAGGCGAGTCACCAGGGCGCCCCCTTTGATAGAATTTAAATGAAGTGTAGTCATCTCTTGCGATGTTTCATACTGATCAAAAGTCTAAATTTGAGCCAGTTTCTTTTAAGCAGTGCTAACTCTCGGTGGCTAACCACATTAGCACACTCCCTGCAGCTTACAGCTAGTTTTAACGGAAATCAGACAATTAAATATTCTCCTTGCAATGCCACAAGATTTGTACTGTTTGTACTGACATTTTGAGGCTTTAGCTGAATAAGCTGCAGCTCAGAAAACAATTGAACTTGATATTATTGTAGATGAATAAAAAAGAGCAGAAACTAAGCAGGCATATGAATCTGCATTTTTCCTCCAACAGGTGACTCTTGAGCAGACTTCCACCTGGGTCAAGGTCAAGTTCTCCACCCTGATGAAAATACTGGCTGAGAAGCAGGAGGCCACAGAGCTCTTCATTGACGAGCAGCAAGAAGCCGCCATCAGTGAGGCGGAGGCGCGGCTGGCTGAACTCCAGGAGCGCTCCAGGATACTCCAAGAGAGCCGGGGGCAGATAGCAGCCGTGCGCAACCTCTCTGATACAGATCTCATCAAGGTTTGTACCCCTGTCTTTACACTGTCGTTCATTTGGCTCAAATGGAAGGGCTGTAATGTAGCACTTTGACTGTATTGCACTGCAAGGTAGAAAGCGGAAGAAAAGTCAGGACGTACCGACCTAATATTTATTCCTGTGATCTCAACAGAGAATTGCTCGTTCCATATGTAGTGTATTGTCTCATTACATGACTACATGACTTGGAGTTTACGCACTCCTGAAACCAGAGCTGGCTGAGTGTGCTCACCCGGTGGAAGGTTTGACATCCAGACTTAAGTTTGGTGGCAAAACAGTATATTACTCACAAGCGGTTTTACATAATGAAGGATGGCTGTGCTCACCCTTGTCAAACCAGCAAAATCTGCAATTCCAACTGAGGATGAAGTCTTCTAAGGTCACATGTGCTGCATTTTTTTTTTGTAATGCAGAAGAGTAACAAGCATACGCTGTGAGTGTGAAATTCACAAGAACAATATAGAAACAGTGAGATGTGTGGAAAAGGATGGATTTAGCTCAGTCTGGGGCTGTAGGTGCCTCATAACAAAGACGCAGTTAAAAGAAGCACTGTGAGAGAAACAAGAAAGAAGATGGTCAAAAGATAAAAGCTGATGTAGATTAGTTAGCTAGTTCGCGTAAGCGTTTTGTTAATATTAGCTAGCTTTAGATGTGACTATATATGTTACGTTTATTTTTAAACCATCTTCTAAATTTGGTTGTCTTTTTAACAAGACAAGCGTAGCACATAGCATAAGTACATCAAAGGAACAAGTTGATTGAGATTCAAAAAGGGGCGGGACTTAGCAAGGGTCAATTGTTTTGTACCATAATATTGTAACTGTACTCCCACTACAGTATCTACACACACGTGTTGATATCTATAGTATATATGAGCCAGTTTTTGTGTGAACGCTGCTTAAACATTTATTGCAGCACACACTTCCAGTGGTTAACTCAAAGTCAAAAATATAAAAAAAAATATTCATCAAGGTCTTCTCTGAAATGCATCTCTCTTCACAGGAATCAACGGTCATAGAAGTTCCACGTTTCAAGGATATCCCCACGGATGTAACCCCAAACCTTCAAGATCGATTAAACGGCGTCACAGATGTCCTGTCCCGAGTCTCCAAGCTGGTGGCCGAGGACCTAGAGAAAGCTGTGAGCACCGCCGTGGGTCAGGATAAAGACGGTAACCTGCCCTCTGGGAATGATGTTTCCTCTGTAGCAACTGAAGCTTGATCTGCCAGCAGTTTATTCCCCAATCTTTGCTCTTGTGTTTCTCAAGCTTGTCATTGGTCTCCAGGATCTCCTCAGGATAAGAGGCCGGTCCTCGCCGTGGTTCCCAGTCCAGCTGCTCCATGCCACCCTGGTGGGAAGGAGGGCCTCAGTGCTTGTAAGTCCTATCTAACATTATAGAATGTGTCTTTGTTCCAAGTATGTCCTGGTCCTGGTACTTATTCATTATTAATGATGTGCAAAAGTGCAGCAGGGAAATAAGCTTGGATCCCATTAATTACAAGGTCATTACGAGGTCAAAAATGTCAAAGGTCACACAGGTTATTGGCACAGAAAAGAAATATGTGAACAGTGTAGATATCAGTTCCCGCTTCATTCTGTCTGATTCCTGTCTTCCTCATTACAGACCGATGCTCCCTGACCTTCGACCCTCGCACGGCCAACATGCACCTGTTTCTGTCCCAGGAGAACCGGAGGGCGGAGCACCTGGCCTCTGGGCCACGCCCCGTCCCAGCCCATGAAGCCCGCTTCGATCACACCTGGCAGGTGCTCTGCTTTCAGGGCTTCACACACGGACAGCACTACTGGGAGCTGGAGGTGTCCAAGCCCTGGGCCTACCTCGGGGTAAAGAACCACGCACACTGTGTCTGAACAGTTGTTGTGAGAGCAGTTTACTAAAGTTGACATTATCTACAAATAACTGTAACAGTAGCTGTCAATAACTGTCAATGGGGTCGTTTAGTGTGTCGTCAGTGTGTTACCTGCAATAAATGGAGGTCAGCATGCCCCCAGTCTGCAGAAGCAGAGCAATGCACTGCTGAATACAGGGTCAGCAGAAACCCCTATTTTAGCCACAAACAAATACCGCCTTAAAAAAATCTATACCGTTAAGTGTACACTATATTAAGAACATTTCCACCGCATTGCCATCAGACAGCCTTTTACTTAGGCACTCACATTGCATCCTCACTATCATAACTATGGATCAATACCTCACACAACCCCGCTTCAAAAACCATCTCTTTTTAAAAGGAAAATAGTTTTAACTAGCAAAACATTTCACATAAAAATATGCACTACACGCAATTAACACCCCCCGCCTCTCGACAGGTAACCTACGAGACCATCCCTCGGAAGGAGAAGGGCAAGAGGTGCATGGTGGGTATGAACGAACTGTCCTGGAGCCTGCAGCTGGACGAGCACCAGCTGAGCGCCTGGCACAACGGCCGGAGGGAGACTCTGGCCGGACACTCCCAGCACAGCCGCATCGGCATGCTGCTTGACTACGAGGCGGGGACCCTCACCTACTACGGAGACGGGCAGACCAGGCTCCACGCCTTCCACTGTGCCTTCACCCAGGAGCTGTTCCCCGCCTGCTGGATAGGAGAGGGCGTCAGCATCACCCTCTGCTCCACATGAGCGGACTCATAAAGAGGAGCGGAGTAATAAGCACTATCAAACATGGGCACTAGCTGACTCAACATAGAGGATCCAACCATAACCATTTAGGAGGTTTTTTTAATCTTTTTTTTTTTCTTCTTCTTCTTTTTTACAATGACTGCCTTCCTACATTGTTTTAAGCAGAAGAACTGAATGGGATGGCCCCAAACTGGTCATACGCCAAAACTAGGCTTATTCACATTATACATCATGACAATAACATAAAATGGTCACAAACTCTGGTCCTAACGGCCCTTAGCGTTGTAGTTTACTGACAGCACAACTTCATTCTGGTTTGATTTTTCTTTAGTATGTATGAAATAAACTTCAGTTTTAGATAATCTGCTTTCAGGTAGGAAAAAACCAATCTCCTCAACTCAGTATGTCAGATTATTGTACTTTCACTACACCTTGTTCCACTGCAAGGCAATATGCATTTATTACAGGTGGGCTGATGTCCCATTATCAAATACACTGATTCATTAAATCCACATACATGCTGTTGTATGAGTAATTAGTTAGAAAGGAGAGGGTTTCTGAAGAGCACAGGGGTATCAGTTTATCCACTGTGTTGCTGTTAGAGTGCTGCACTACAACTACTCCTGCATTATTGTCTTGAACCCCCAGATTGTCGAGTGTGGCACACGTGCAGTTTGGCTGCTCTTACAAATACACAACCTTCAGTGTGTGAGTCAGATTTTACTGTGCCTGACTCTAATCTGCTTTGAAGATGTCATTTTTAGAAGATAGGCCTGTTTTGTTTCTTGCTGAGTTAGGTGAGAAGATCACGTCTGTGGTAAATAAAAACCTAGAGCCAGCTAGCTGCTTAGCTTAGCACAAAGACTGGAATTGGCTAGCCTGGCTCTCTCCACATGTAACAAAACCTGCCTACCAGCACCTATAAAGCTCACTGATTAACATGTTGTATCTTGTTGCCTGGCAACCAAGCACTTTGGTTTTTCATAGTTTATAGCGGCTTTCATTTAGTGTTGATTCTGGCAGCCCCTGTGGACCAAAGAGGTTTTGATTTTGAGAAGAATCCAACAGAATCCGACCCAGTGGCAGGAAGTACAGCACTGAGAGTCATATAGACATAGCCAATCTTGCCACTAACGCTCTTGTGTGTTGATCTAGGTCATATAGAGGCGTCAGTATTAAATTGATACTCTTTCATAACCAACTCTTTGTAGTATTTTTAAATAAGTTGGAATGTGTTAAAGAGTGAGCTCAGGCTCTCTGTTCTCCCGATTCCAGTCTTTATTCTAAGCTAAGCAAACCATCTGGTGGCTTTGGCTTGATATTAAGAGTACAGACACAGACAATCTTCTAACTCTGCAAGAAAGCAAATAAGCGTGTTTGCCTCTAATTGACCACTGCCTTTTTTAAAAATCCAGTCTCCTTTCTGTAAGCTGGAGATGGATGAAAACCTGACAAACAGTACACACACGTATAAGTTTCATTGCAGCAAAATAAGTGTAAGAGAGAGAGACTGTTTTGCAATTCTATGAGAAGCCATTTTTAAGGACTTCACAATATCGGCCAAGCAGTCTGAAAATCTGGCAATTCTCCTGGTTAAACTTGAATTTTGAAAATTTAATTTTTAGGTTCAAGTAGATGCCACGAGAAGAAAAACCCTAAAAAATGATGTTCTTAACTAGTTTTCATCTCTTGCTGGAATTCAGTCCACAGAAATATGGGAGACAGTTCATAATATGGTGCGTACAGGGCGATAAGCCACTGCAGGGTAAACTGAACCCTCCCATGTTGTACCATAAGCGATGTAGGTGAAACCAAATCGTTGTGTGTTGTACATTACTACTGAGAGTACAGGCCTGAAAAAAAAAAATGGAACGACATTTCTATCTATTTCTAGCATGAATGCACAAGTAAATTGCTCTGCCTGTACAGTCTCAAACCTGTGACGCTGACAGTGTTGTGATGGAATCTGCTGTACTGTACAAATGTTTTTAACAGGCTTTTTACCTTTTTTTTAAAAAAATCATGAGCACTTAGAGGGCAACGCTGTGACCTTTGGAATGTGGAGGTACTCGAGGCTCAGGACATCAGTCTTTGGGAAACTGCTGTGGATTTGCACAAGTTGTCCAGAAGCGCAGATGAGGACTACTGACTGAGAAAGGAAAAGCATTTCCAGGCTGTTTTTGGCCTAAAGGCGTAAAACAGAACCCCTCCTGCTGACTCTGGAATATGTTTAATTATCCTAATGCACTATGCTGTGTTCAAAGTGGAATACCCATCAATGTGTGATAATAGCAATGCTCAGTGTAGAAATAAAGACAGACAGTTCTGTTTCACATGAGTCAAGATCCATTTAATAAAATCCAATCCAATGCATACATGCATTAGCTGAGACCATGCTTTGTTTTTCTTACTTGAGCCATTTTACATGAATTATTCAATAAATTAGTTTGAAATAAATACAGAGCTTTATTATTATTATTTTTACACACAGCCATGACAGAGCAAAGAGGAGCCTGATGCATAGCATTCTGTAAGTGCAAATAATCAGCCACGGATGTGTCACAGATACAGTATATAGATTAGTTACCATAGAGGAAGGAAGAGTAGAGGCTCAGATACTGAGGTGCTCAGATCAGATATCAACACTGACCTCAAACTGGAGAGTTAAGATCACAACCACACAAAGTAGAAACAGTGAGAAACCCCTCTAATGGTCCTGTTTGTTTCTATGCTGTCTAAAATGTACGTTAGAAGAATGAACGGTGAAGCAGGCTGGCGGTGAGTCTGACCGTGTGTGTTCTCGAATGTTCGAAGGCATGACAAAACAGGAAGTGACATCACTGGGTGACTGCTCTGCTCTTGTACATTACAAAGATAATCCCTCCTGGCAGTACGTCCCTCCGGGCCCTGGTCGCCCTCGCTCTCTGCTCTAATCCAGGATCAGGGATTCACCGCTGGGGCTTGGCGATGCTCTAATCTTCGCGGTCCCTGTCATCCGCTAAAACATGTCGAAGCAGACCGGGCCACCCCACAATCTGCTCTCTTTACAAAAGCTAGTTTCTCCTCTAGGTTAGTGTTCTTGAGAAAATATTGCATTTTTTTTTAAAGTATACATATTACAAGCCTGTACACACAAATAATAGAAAAATAAAACACTGCATTCAGCTTGCCTCTGAATAGATTAGCAAAGTAATTAACATCATCCGATTCAGTCTAGTTTGATAGACAGTCATGGAAAATTATACGTGAGCTTCACAGCATAGCTGAATCTAAAGTTTGGGACACCTGCAAGGCAATGAACGCTAAGATAGCTGGTCAGGTTATAAAGGTTCTGTCAACTACATTGAAAAAAGCCACCAACTTCTGTCGGAACAATCTTCTTGTTGCTACCAATACTTCTAGTTTCCATCAAGTAAAGGTGCTTCTGAAGAGAACGAAGCTGATTACAATATATGAATCATTAAAAGGGATGTAAAAGGTATAGGTTGAGGTGGGAAAGCGATGTGAGAAGAAAAAAGGGAAACCAAAAGGACTGAGCTGGAAGGGGACTGGGAAGGTGAGAAAGAGAGAATTCATGTTACAAAGGAAAACTTTGGCCTTCCCGATGTCCAGTTAATGGAATAAGAAACAGGGTGATCCAGTATGGATGGAGGTTACAGAGAGACAGAGAGGAATGAGGGTGAGAACAAGCCCGTCTACTGGTTCTTCTTGTCCTCTGGGGGGGAGTAGGGAGGAGGCTTGTCCTATGGAGAGAGGAGAGGTATGGTTTGAGACAGTGCTGTACAATAATCCATCCTGAGCATGTTAAAGGCCTTCAGGATTTCTGCTGCGGCACGAATTTAAGACTGTTCCCCCACTTTAGTTCAATACATTTTAATACACCATAAAAGGTAGCGCTGTGGATTTGGCAATATGATACGTATCGTGATACAGGGATTACAATTCAGTACATTGTGATATATTGCAATTTTTTAAACATCTAATTTTAGTTCAAATTTGTTCATAGTATCAAGAACACACCACTATCTGCATATTTCAGAAGTTGGACAAAGCTTTTTGGTCCAGTGTGTAACATTAAGGAGGATCTAATGACAGAAATGGAATATAATATTCATAGGTATGTTTTCATTAGTGTATAATCAGCTCAATATAGGAATTGTTTGCCGTTTTTATCTACAGATGGAGAGGGTCTCTTCTACAGAGGCCGCCATGTTTCTACAGTAGCCCACAAGGGACAAACCACACACTGGCTGTAGCTAGGGCCTAGAGTTTCATGGCCACCGTAGTTTCTCCTACACACAACTCACAGCCTGTTCTCATTCCCAGGTCATCCAATACAGGTGAGAGCGGTGTTCAGTTTGCAATCTGCAACTTCACCGCCAGATGCCATTAACCCTACACACTGGACCTTTAAAGCGTTTGATGCAAAATGTATGAAAGGAAGCAAATGGTTGTTTCTCAAAGGGTACGATTTAACTGCTACAGGTGAGTGACACCAACTAGCTCACACCTGACCTGTAATAAAAAAAGACCACATCAAACCCAATATGTAGCAAACTGCTGATAAATCAGCTCAACATCAGATGCATAGCAGAGTGATGGAGGGCAGCTGACATTTGAATTTCCCGTAAGGGGGATCAATAAAGGAACCTCTTATCTTACCTGCGGCAGGTACACGTGTGTATGAGGCAGTGTGGCACAGCTGGCGCTCGCTGCTGCCTCAGCTGCTTTGGCCTCCGCTGGGAAAGAGAGGAGGGGAGGGGACGTTAATTAAACATGGTTTTACCATTAATCCCTGGGATATACGAGACGACTGGAGCTAATCAAGCCTGAGGTACGGAGAGTGGTGCAATGAAGAGGGGGAAAGGAAATATAGGCAAAATGAATAAAGTGTTATTGTGTGGCTTCGGCTAATGGAAATATTACTATATGGACTTTATATATGGATTTTTTTTCTTAACCTGTTAAAAGTGTAAACCTGCCAATACTTTTCCTGTAAATAAAAATATGGAATATAAAAATAAAAAAAAACGTTTTCGATTAACCAATTAAATCAATCAAAACTGTGGATCACCGTTCCCCAATACCCTAAAATTGGATCCTCGAATGCCTTGTTTTGTCCTCGAGCTACAGATATTCAGTTTGCTGTCACAGAGGTCTGAAGAGAGAGTATTTACATTCCAGAAGCCGAGTTTGGACGTTTTATTGAAAAATGACGATTGGTCATTTGTAAAAGTAGTTGCTGAGTAATTTGGTGAATGACATGACGTCGCAGCTCTGTTTCTAATGATCCTCCCATTAGAGGGAAGGGTAATTACTTGTGAGTGGAGGTATTTATGCTACCCGGTTACTAGTATAATGTGTCCTCTGATGTGAATTCATCAGTAATCAATCAACTATACCCTACAAACTGATATTTATGTAATCAGTTATTTTATTGTTTCTTTTTTTGTATGCCCTGTAACTATATAAACACAATAAAATGCTATATTAAATTATATTAAAAAACCATATTTGCAATGTTGACATATATCAAAATATGGCCAATGTTTGCAAAATAAAATGTAACTGTTCCACTGATATGCTTAACATTAGACAAAACTCTCACAAAAACTTCAATAACTCATTTCGTTAGTTTCTATTATATAATTGTCACATAACAATTTTGTAAAACACGACTAGAGATTAAACGTTTAGTCAAATCCATGAGTCAATTAAAACTAATCAGCAACTATTTTGATCATTTAAGTCCCACGGTAAGCTTCCTAAATCAACTCAGAGCCAACAGTTCCTTTACATTCTCATTTTTATTTACACCTGGAATGAACCAGAGTGATCACCACCTGGCTACAAACCAGAGCCTCTTGGCCAGAGAGACGCACCTGCTGCTGAGGAGGGGAGGTCTGGGTCATGTGGGGGCTGCTGGCCCAGAGGAGCAGAATAAGGAGGCGGAGGTATGTAAGCCGCAGAGGCATCAAACGCTGGAGGGCTGGGGTAGAAGCCACCTGGACGGCAGGAGCACATAGTCTAATAAGACCAGCTGCAGTGAACACTTCCACAAGACTTGAAGGAGATTTGCATTGAGAAATCAACGTGGTGATCACAATGACGGCAATTATTACAGCCCCTACCTTGTGGAGGAGGGTTGGGGTAGGAGTAGCCGGGTGGAGGTCCGGCAGGGTACATGCCGTTAGCAGGGGGAGGAGGGTAAGCGTAGGCCCCGTTGGCCATGTAGGGGCATCCACCAAAGCCAGAAGTCACCGGCTGACCTCTTGAAGCTGCGAGACACAAAGGGGGAGGAGAAGGGAAAGGATGAAGAAACAATAGAGGGAAGTCAGCCAAAACATCAGTTCTTCCACAAGAGTTTCATGACACCGGTAGTAACTGTACCTTGAGCTGCCACCTGCAGCATGTACTGGCCAAACTCTATCGCTCCGCCAGCAGCAAAGACAAACTTGAACGTAGCAGTGCCCTCCCAGCCACCTGTAAGAGAGATTGGAGGGGTCCACGTAGTTACAGCAGACACAGAATACTGTACGTTTATAACTGACACACATGTACCTGCGCACACATAAACCTACCTCCAGGCTCGGCGGTGACAGTGCCCTTGATATAATTGGCTCCCAATACAGGTTGTTTGATCTCACAGCCCTTCATTAGGTAGAAGGGCATCATGAAGGACTGCAGGGCATCCCGTCCTTTAGCCACGAAGATCACCTGAGAGGAAACAACAGAAACTAGCATCGTCTGCTGCTTTATAGGACATGGGAAAGCTAAACCTGCTTATTAATGGAACCAGAGTTCTGCAGGTTGTTGTGTACTTGCGCTCAACGGTGACAGCAAAAAGGCAGCACGATGGTGAGACCAAATGCCAAATAAGACGTCTGGGTCTCGTCTCGTCTCTCACCCTGTACGGAGTTAGGTAGACGCTGCCCTTCTTGCTCTTTCTGAAGGCTTCAGGGAGACTGTCTGCATCACAGAAAGCCAGCTCCACGTTATCATAGTTCATCAACAGGCTGGTGGCAGAAATGGACACACACACACACACACAAAA
>NW_023339651.1:20654280-20689430 GCF_004916995.1 Morone saxatilis | reverse complement strand
AAAAAAAAAAAAAAACGGATAAATTATCTGACATCATCGTATCAGTGTACAAAAATACAAATCTACATTATTTATACGGGGTTTTGTTATTTAACAGTATGACTCAAACCCTGCTTTCATAATCATCGACACAGCAGCTTAATAATGAGATCACTGGGTTATTGTGCAACTGTCCAGTGACTAAACATGGCCCATCAGTTGCTTTCAGTAAATAGTACTAGAGTAAAAGGATTAGGCTTACATGCCATCTAGTGACAGAGCTCACTACTGGTTCTGGGTGAGCTGTAATGGGTTTATCATTAGACTCCAGTATGTTCTAGAAAAACCTGCCACTGATGTTCATTCATGGTGTTGTGACTTGGTCTGGATGTGACAAAACAAAAGAAACCTTTTATAAAAGAGCAGGCCAGAGTGCAGATGGTGAAGACAGTGGGCAATGCAGCAGCACGGCAGTACTGCCACAGACGCCACGTTGCTGTTACAATATGAATAAATAACGCGTTACCCTCGATATGTTTGTCCGAATATGACATTTAAAAGGAGTAAACCTTTATGTAATCTCATATGAAGCCTGCTATGGTTGACTGCAGCGATGATATAACAGGTTGAAGGCCATGTTTGGGCTACGAGTCCGAGACAACGCGAGTACTCCATTAGGAAACATGGCGTTATAACAATTAATGTAGCGTAGAGTGCCATTTAAAAATAAATGTGGATATTGGGTGTCGTTCTGCACCGATTAGGAGCCACTCTTCAATTCGTCCTATGTGTGAAATAGAGAAAGCACGCTGTTGCGATAAAATGTTAGTATGTTGAGTGCTTCCCAGTGCTACCGACCAACACTACACATTTGTGACAGAATGAAGCTGTGTGCAAAAAAAGCTAACAGATGCTAAAAGTTGTCATTTCAATGAAGTTAGCGTTAGTTAGCGGCTGTGCTTGGACTATTAGTTAGAAATGTTGAATGTACGCGTGTTGCTGGCACGTTAAAGTATCTTCACCCATAAACATTTCCTCTTTATTTTTAAATGAGTTTTGGTGTGACGTTGTCCACGGACAGAGCGTAAAACTTGTCAGACAGGTTAACGGTAAGCGCTAGCTAGCCCGTTGCACCCGTTACCTTTCACTGTTGTTGATGATGACTCCGCCGGACTCAGAGTTGTTCTGGTTCAGAGTCATGTCGACGGGCCTCCAGACTCTCCGACAACAAAAGGATATAAAGGTTGTGTTCCTCTATCAGACAACGTATGTGCAGGCCTGTGTGCAGCCTCGGTCGCCTCTCCCTCCGCGGTGATAACGGTTGTTGTGATGATGCCGCTGCACCTGCCCTTCCGCCATACGGGGGAAACGCCCACCGCGTGACGTCACACGCCCCTCGATATGACGTGTGCTTCTTGAAAAAATGAGATGTTATGGGAAATGTGGTGTAAAGCTAGTCATATTAAACCGCTATAAAAAATGTCCCTCAGGTTAAATCTGGGCTCCCTTGGATATGACTGAACAGTGGTGACAAATAATGTGTAGGTTAAGTAATGAAGGGAGAAGTTTCCCGAGGGTTCTATGGTGGATATACCAGTATCATCCACTAAAATGTATGTTATGACTGTAATTATAATAATAAAGTTAGATAAAATGTTATATATATTATAAAATATATAATTGTATTGCGTTGTTAATACGCCTCATGTGATTTATATGTTTTTCTTATATATCCCTGCCATATTTGTTTTTTACATAGCATACTGTGTGTTGAATCCATATATGTTCTACATTCTGTTAATAAACAGGGGGAAAGCAAGGCAGATAGCACTATATGAACTTACTTGCCATGTAAAGACTTTAAGAATATTACACAAAGTGTATCCTTGTAATCTGTATATGTGTGTTTGTATCTACCAAACCTGTCTGTGTGTATGTGTGTACATGCATCTATTTTTACTTAGATGTATATCTGTAGACTTTTATTGCATGGTGACACACTGAATCCCATAGTTACAGGCCAACATGGCCTGTAACATGGCCTGGTGACACACTGAATCCCATAGTTATAGGCCAACATGGCAATATTAGGTTAAACAGAGGAACAAAGAAACACTTCATGCTTTCCAAATCCCTTGTCACAGGAACATGGCAGGGTCATAACAGTTCCTTTTTGATGTGTGATTTCTTGTGAATAGAATAAGGCCTGAACCTTTCACAGTAAGGAACAGCACTTCACAGAATGAGTCAAGGAAAGAAGAGCGGTCAGGTTGCAAAAGTACCCACTTGCTTGTGAAAGATACAACAAGATGCAAAGTCATGGCGTGGGTTGGGAAACAATAGTGGAGGTCTTTGTCTATCTGGCCCTCTCTTTGTCTCTCTCTGACACACACACACACAGTCCCAACCACAATGTGGAACAGAATGGAAGTGACTTCTGTAAATGATATAAAAAAGATACTTTTCTATGTATAATACACAGGATGTGATGTAACTATCTTCAGTGTCTGAGTCAAGAAGAAGAAAATGATATCATACCTGGACCGCACCATGTCTTCACACGAACACACACATATATTGCATTGTGTGACCACCACTCGTGTTTGTTTGATGCTCAAAATTAGAGCCGATACTATTTAGTCTGATTGTTTATTTGTTTTGTTTTTTGGCATTTTTACTTTAGAAATTCCCTAAAATGATAACTCGATTATCAGAAACGTTGCTGATGAATTTGATCTTGCCTACTTCAGTAATAACTGACTAGTTAATTAATTAGTCATTGTAATCAATATTTACTCAATTAAGGAACTTAATCAACGTCAAATTCATTGGCAACTATTTTTATAATCAAGTTATCATTTTAAGGGATTTCTTTCAAATAAAAATGCTAAAGAAAATCACCTGTTCTTGCTTATCAAATGCAAATATTCTCTATTTTTCTTCAACTTGGGCTTTAGGAAATTGTGACGAGCATTTTTTAAACCAAAAAACTGATCAGTTAATCAATAAAATAATCAACAAATGAAAATGACATTATCCCATAAAGGCAAATGTATTTACCTACTCTAAAGACTGGGTACTATCAGTATATCTACTGTTTAGATTCTTTTACATTCTACTACTACACTACATGTTTTCACAGTGGTGTGTATGGTTAGTGCTAAATCTAGCTGAACTAGCAAGCTAAATAAGTTAGCTAAACAGAATCAACTCCTTAACACAAAAGCATATTGAAAAGACTAGTACAAACATATTATATGTACTAACATTTGTGTTTAGCCCATTGAAGCAAAACTTTAGGTACAAAGTGAAAGGGTGTGTGAAATGTCTCTGTGTGTGGTTGAAGACCAACATTCTTGTGCTTGTTAGCCATATAACATATTGCATTTTTCTGTCACAAAAAATGGACACCCAAAACATTTCACAAGCACAATGGTCCATCAGTCAAAGAAAGGATGTAGAAAGGTTTTTAGATACAGATAGAGAGATAGAAAGCCTAGAGATAAAGATGTATGTGTATACATGTGGAGTATTGGCAGACATTAACCCTCAGTGCCGTGACCATAATAGTATAATAGAGTAAATAAACGTAGGTAGGGCTAAAACCACAGAGGGACTGCGGTGCCTCATGTTACATCCACTTTCATTACCCCATTCAGTGTAACGTGAGATTTGCACCATGGATTTAAATTTACCATGGGGTCCATGGTAATAATACTAACAATAAAATAATGAAAGTAGGCCTGGGCAGCAACTTGGCATGCAAAACCCTAAATATGAATACAACCAAGGAGCCAGTAAAGTGATAAAATGTCTATGTTTGTGCTTTGGCTTGGAGTGACTGTGTGTGTTCAAACAAATACAGCAGAGAGAGCTCTGTTATTCTTGCATTCAGACAAAATGCAGGGCACTAGATGAAAAAATAAAACTCTTAAGTCACAGTTATTGATGTTACCACCTTCTACAGGAAGTGATGACTTCCGGCTGCTTTGTGATAGTTCATCGAAACACATCGCACACACAGCTTCCCTATATCACACACACACAGAGCACACAGGCTTACCAGGCTGGAGTCTGCTTGGTTGTCAAATATTAGCAGCATTATGTCAAGTCAAAGTGAGCCCACCAGCACAAGAGACAAGCTCCTGCAAGCACCTGGACAGGTATGGACTTTTATATTCTAATATGTCTAAATTATACTTAATATTTATCTCATTTTAGCTCTCTTCAGTTACTAACCACCTAGTTGTATGTGGCACTGTGGTGATGGCCAAACTGATGATCCTGTCAAATATATTAAAATACCAGCTACTTTTGTTCTAAAAGTGTTTCTCTAGATTGCATTTATTATAACGTCTGCGTAGATTGTCCACCTTTAACCGATCCGTTTTTTCTTTGTGAAATCCCCAACCTAACATTGTCAGATGAGTTACAACAGTTTTAAAAAATTGCACCCAAACACTGAGTCATGTGTTGTCCAAATGGCTATTTCAAGATGCTGTGACTATGAATCATAATTATTTTAGATGTATGCTTGGATCAGATGATGCAGAATGGAGCATATTTCTCATGGAAGACAGCCACACAACATGCTTCTGCGTATGTTGCAACTGTTGGCAGTCGTTGCATTTAGAGACACTGCTATCTGTAAGGTTAATGAAACCATGTATTGGGCAACACGGTATCTTTAGAGTTTTCCAATACTATATGCAAACATGATGTAAATAGCTGTATCTACGCAATGTTGTTGGATACAGGTGTATTTTCCTACTTATTTTTAGAATGGTCATTTCCTTCCTGGTGATTTCTCTGGTTTGAATATTGAGTGAGCTGTTGCCTCTCTAAGTCATTTTCATTATCAGTGATAGAGGAAGTCCCTGACAGAGCAGGCCTTATCAGCAATCAAAAACACAAGCCTTTCTTGAGCCTAGCGATGCTACTTTGCAAAAGAAATATTTTTTCTCTTTTCACTACGAGCTGATGGTGAGATGAGGCCATCTTTAAATGCCCGTTTGTTTCACTTTGATTTGATTGAACTATATGCTTTGACATCAATATTAGATTCCCTGTATTTAAACATAAGCACTTTTATCCTTCTCATTTACAGGAACCTGGCTTAGCAAGAATCAGACAGGTAAAACACACCAGTCTTGCATTTCAAAGTGTAATTTCTTTAGTATTTCTTATAGAAATCAAGTTTCTTTTTTACTACTTAACACTCAGCGACAACACTGCCAGTCTACAGCCACACTAGCAGCTGTAAGGTTGTACTTAGCATGCTAACATGCTAACAGTGACAATGCTCACATGCTAGTGTTTAGTATTTTCACCATCTTAGTTTAGCATTCTAGCGTGCTAATTAGCACTAAACACAAGTACAGCTGAGGCTGATGGGAATGTCTTTAGTTTTGCACGTATTTGGTCATAAAGCAAAGTGTTAAGACAAAATAAAACTTTGTTCTATTGATGGCCCTGAGGAAAAGTCACAGGGTCACTAAGGTTTTTGGAAATTATCCCGAGAGGGACATGAATGTCTGTACCAAATTTCATGTCAATCAATCTCATAGTTGTCAAGATATTTCCATCAAAATACAAATGTCAACGTGTGGGTGGCACCTTAAAGGAAATGTCAGTAGGATTTATCCTCGGAAGACCATGATATGTCTATACAAGACTGAATGGCAATTCATCCAATACTAGTTGAGAAATTCAGTCTGAATCAAAACTGACTGACAAATAGACATTGCCATACAGTGAACATCAAGTTTGTAGTGATTATTTTGCATCATAAAAAGTCAGGATATCTCTGCCTCTGGTGCATCGATTTTGATCATAATTGTTATAATCTGTTTCTCACAAATCCCCAATGTTACGGAATTGCAATAATTGCTGGAGCAGACTTGTCATTTTCACTGTAATGGAGTCTATGAACAACAATTTATACTGTGTGGAAATGAAACAAAACCAATGGCTGTTTTAAAAAAAAAAAAAAATTTAAACAACATCATGGTTTGGAAAATAGTCAACAGTAATGTAGTCAGTCACTAGGTAAGTCACTGGTATGGTGCATTAAGTCAGTGATTCCAGGGCATAAGAGAAAATATTGTGGAGTAACTCAACTAATTTAAAAAAAATCAATTTAATAAAATACATATCAAGTCATCTGTAACACTTGAACCACATGTGTTGAGTGCGTGTCAGTCAGCAAGCAGAGGAGTTTTAAAAGTTAGCTAAAAGTAATGGATGAAATTATCTAAACAGATATATTGTTGAATACTGTAAGTGAAGCTAAAATATGTATAAATTATTGAAGAAACCTCTAAAAAATGATAATTGTTCGTAACACATTGAAATTGTCAAAAGTAATGGATGAATAGTTTTTTTTAGCTAAAAACTGATAAACTTTTAAACACCCAGCTTCAATTAGTACAAATGCAAAGTTGACCAAACTAAAACGCTGACATTTCAACTGTATGAAGGAAATCTTGTAATAATATAGTCAATAATGTTAAATAACATCTAATTTAAAATCAATAAACACATTTGGAACATTACTGGTAGTGTTGAGGAAATGGTACTTGAGCGTCTCTGGAAGGACTGTGGGCAAAGGTTGGGAACCACTGCTTCAAGTATCTGTTGTGGTCTTGGCTGACTTTTGTCTTTGTCTGTCTGTCTCTTCTCAGTTGTCGCCCGGCCATGTACGTAAACTGGCACAGACGAGGAAATCACGAGATAGGAGGGTAGGTGACACTGAATTTAACCCAAGAATATCTTAATTTATCTCAGGAATCTGAAAGAATCATTGTATGTACTCAATGTACTGCTCTTCTCCTTTAGGATTTTAAGGAAGATGAAAACCCGGAAGAGAAAGCACGAAGACACAAGGAGCTGGAGGTATCATCATTCGTGTGCTATACTTCACACAGAATATTTTTTCCCAACCGAGTGCTCACTCTGTTTGTTTCTGTTCAAAGCTGAAGCCTCTGTATAAGGAACTGTTATACACCATCACTCATAAGATGGGTAACCCGTCATCAACTGAGGTTTTCACAGATAGCCGGCTTCACCAGTACATCAAGGAGGTAAACACCCCGGCTTTACACCTAACACCACCCATATCTCCGTTACTGTGTTGGTGGATGACTGATTACTGAGATTGTTTTGTCCTATCTACCAGGCTTTCACTATGACAGAGTCAGAGCACAGCAGTCTGATGGAGAAAGTACAGAGCACCGAGGTGAGAAAAGGAAGTCAGCATGTTTGTTCCAACGAATACGCCTTGAGAGACCCCTAATATCTATTTATAGTACTCATACCAAGCATCTTAACGTTCCAACACTTTCCATTGAGTTCAGCATTGGCAGAAATGATGTCATGTGCATGTTTAAGGCAGCAATAAGTTGCTTTCTGAGTACCAAAGTATCTAAATAACTGTCTGACCCTTACAGCCCCCTGTATACTGCCTGATGGCCACTGTAAAGGAAGCCAAGGGAATCCTGGGAAAAGATGTCAGTGGTGAGTTCTTGTGTTACCTCAGTAAACCATACAGTTGACATTCTTCAATGACGTGGTGACTGGGACTTTTAATTCACCCTTTTTAGCCACACTAACGTTGTGTTAACCTTGGGAAGTAGAGATCACAAAATCATACGAGACACCTTCTGGCGCAGTTAGGTTAGCGGCGTATCTCTAGGGATACACTATCATTCCAAATTGTGCAATCAGTTGCTTTTTAACCAAATACCAGCTTCAGCTCTACTTTATGTTAGGTGTAAGTCTGTTGCAATATCATACTTTTACAACAAAATTCTAATGGCCAAAAGAATTCACAACCACAATATCATTGTGCTATCTATAGAAAATTTGAAAGTCAAATTCATCTTTAACTTTTATTGTGTGTTTTGTCTCTTTGGCAAATTAATTACATTCAGCTGTAACACTGACAACCAGCATTAAAGGTCCAGTGTGTAACATTAAGGAGCATCTATTGGCAGAAATGGAATATAGCCCAGAATAGACAAACCAAACACTGGCTGTACATAGGGCACTTTAAAGTAAATTGGTTCCTCAGATGATATGCTGAAAGTGAAGTGAAAAGTACTTGTGGTTTCTCTCTAGCTTGGTTGAATTCCTCCACACTGAGGTGTTGCGTTCCAGGTCACTTTCTGTTCTCATGTGGACATTTCATCTTTCTTCACTTTTGTTTCTTCAACTGTGTGCAGTCTTTGATTTTCTTTACCTCTGGACCAGTCTTTTGCAAACTCTAAATTATGAAATGACGTTGTCACCTGTCACTGCACTGCTTGCATCTACTTCAGATATCTTGTGTGTTTGGTACAGGTTTCAGTGACCCATACTGCCTGCTGACCATACTGGAGGATGAGGAGGAGAGTCGAACACGCCAGTCCAGAGCCAAACCATGTAAATCTGTTGTAAAGGACGCTGTGTCAGATGACAAAATCTACCAGACAGGAATAAAGAAGCAGACTCTGAACCCCATCTGGAACCAAACCTTTGTACTGTGAGTCTATGTGTGTCTAATGTTTGTATTTATGTCAGGGTGAACTGGGCTGAAATTAGTTTTCCTGAATCTTTTTCTTTTGGGTTTAGTGAGTTTGGAGACATCGCCGGCGACAGTTTCCACCTCGAGATGTGGTGAGGAAAACATCCAGAGCTCCACTTTTCTGCTTTTCAACCTTGCTCTTCATTGCATTCGCCTTAACAGTGCCATTTCTGTTTCAGGGATAAGGACGAAGAGGTTTCCCTTACTCAGAAACTAGAGGAGATCAAAACCAACTTCAATAGTTTAAGAAGGTATTACGCTCTCTTTGTGACTCACACACAAACAGCTAACCAAGCAAAGCTGGTGAACCTTTCTACTTGTGCCTGTTTAGGATGATCAAGGAGGCCAAAAAGGAGAAAGGCACTGATGACTTTTTGGGAAAGGTTGTCCTAAAACTACAGGTAGTAAATATTTATTTATAGTTATTTTCATACCTGCTGTCTTACTCATTACTGTCTCCCCAGTCTAATACCCATTTGTATCATCTCGCTTTAGGATCTCCACTGTACCGAAGACAACTGGTACAATCTGGAGCCCAGAACAGAGACCTATCCCGATCGTGGCCAGTGCCACCTGAATCTCAAGTTCATCCATAAAGGGGTAAAAGTGCATTCCCATCCTGTAACACTTTGTTGGTTGAAATATTAGGTGCTTGTCTTTGAAGCTAAGATAATGTTTATAAAAATAACCTTTTGTCATATTTGCTGAACCTTTCTCTATATCTTAACGTATACGAGACAAATAATCTCAGGTTCCTCTGCCCAGTGCTCCTAATGGCATTTGCAAGAATTCTTGCAAATTCCATCAGGAGCACCAGGAAGGAACTAGAGGAACCCAATTTTTTCCACAGATCATGTACTACTGTTGGGCTAGTGAAAGTTTCAGCAAATAAAAGAAAAACTACCTACTGCAGTTTTAATGGTCAAATGTGCGCAAAAAGAAGAAGTGGAATTAATAGCCACAAGTGTGTGTTGTAGGACATAAAACCTGACAAAAATGTATATAACTGTATGCACATGCTTCAGTTTAGAGCAACTTAAAGGCTGGATTTTTCTTTTTCGACTGACAGAGAGATGGGACCCTGAGTGCCGGTCGCAATGCTTACATTAACTACTGTGGGATTCTGCAGCAGTTTGTTCAGGCTTACATATCCAAGCAACAGGTACAGGAAGAGCACAGTTCTTTTTAAAAGCCCTTGTAAATCTCCTACTTTACTTCCTTCCTGTCTTAACTCTACCCCCCGTGTCTTGTTTGGCCTCTCTCAGAGTTCTGCTCCATGGAAAGGGGCGCTGTGCGGGGAGGCTCAGATACTGCTGGAGCTCTACGCCACGCAGAATGACCTCTCGCCTTTTCTACAGGACCTGGCGTAAGCAGCATGTTAACATCTAGCAGACATATAGCACATTGTTGTCTGGATACATTTCTTTAGGGCTGGGAAACCATTCAATTTGAATTTATCAGCTTTCAGTAGTATTGTAGGTGTTAATATGAACAGATTTTTACCAACCAAAAAAACAACTACTATATTGTACATCAAAGATTAGATTTCATTACAGTTTTGAAAAAGGAAATCACCTACAGTTCCCTATGTTTATCAATATCCAGAATTATTTGTACTATTGTCTTGATAGAGGGTTTCAACATATGATCCAGCTCTGTTACCACTACAGTGCGTGTAAGAGTACGTGTATGGATGTGTGTATCCCTGACAGGAAGTGGGTGGCTTACAGTAAGCTGTACCAGAGTTTAGAGGTGGACTCGTCTGTGCTGTTCCAGCAGCTAACCAGTATAGAGTACCACTGGCATCAACAGGAGCTGCCATACCAACAGGTATAAGTTCGAGTACTGTACTTCCATTTTATGCTACTTTATACTTCTACTCCACTATATGCAGTGAAAAATATTGAACTTTTTAACTCGTGTAGTTGACATCAATAGTACTTGTTACTTTGCAGATACAGATTTTACACACAAAATGTCATAAACTGTGATCCATTATTATAATTTGTACTACCATACATTGTATAGATTAGTTCAAATGTATTATTACTGCTTATATTTCTATACTCCTAAAAAGTAAAATTGTCAATGCAGGACTATTACTTTAATAGAATTTTACACTGTTTTTTATGGATTGGTTACTTAAGTAAAGGACCTGAATACTTCCTCCGCTGCTGCTCACTGCCTATGATTATATGGTCGAAAGCTCATTCACACCAGCTTTCTCTGGTTCCTTTTCCAAAATATTAAACGAAACCTGAGGTTAATATCTAAGCACAAATGAGTGTTGAATAAAGTGTTGCATTATGTTAACAGAAACAGGAACTTGGGGACTCTCTTCATGGCTTCCTGCAGTACGGACTGTGTCTGGTGGCCAAATACAGAGACATCTTTCCCCCTTCTCCCAGTGCTACTCCGAAACTACACACACTGCTCAGGTACACATAGTTATATGTGTTCAGATAACTGCCGACATAGGAGTTAAATACATGAGCGATACACGAATGTGCTTTCTTTCAGAATCCTGGTCCAGATCTGCAAGACTCAGGCATTTCAAAAACTGAACCCAGCTCAGTTTGAGTTACATGATGAGGTCAGCGATGCCATACAGGTCAGTAATCATACTAATGAGATTATTACCAACAGTATGGATATATTTAATTACTTATAATATGACTTTCATATCAGACAGGTACACAGGAGTGGTTTACCATCAAAAAGGGTTTGCATCAGCCAATGACTAAGGTAAACATCATGAGGGTTTTTACTAATTATTTGGAACTCAGCGTAATATGGTTTATCTATCTATGTCACACTACTGAGGTCATGTTATTTTTGCACCATGTTGACATACAGGACCTGCCAGAGATTGTGGACGCCCTCTCAAGGCTGATTACGGAGGTGCAGGAAGACATCAAACACAACAAGGATGTCTGGAATCGAGTATTTGTCAGGTGAGTTGGGAAAACACCATTGGCTTTTGTCCATAACATTGATCATGGCTGCATTCCATTCAGGTTTGTCAGTTCCTGGGTCCTGGTGTTGTGTATGCTGGTTTACTGGAATAACTGGGGCACTCAATGGGAGAGAGCAATAGCTAATGTTATCAGTTACACCTTCCAGCTTCCAAAAAACGTATTAGTAGCAACTGTCAAACTGCATTAGGGATAGTTTTACTCATGTAATAATAAATGTGGCTTTTTGTCATCATTGTAGTGCTGTGCAAGTAGATGTGTTCACTGCCATCTATAAGAAGTTTGACTCCCTGGTAAGTGGCAATTGGAACCATTTTGGGTCCCCTCAAAGTACAGTTTTCTTGACAAACCTCTTTTTAAACTCTTACATTACATCTCACCTCATTCTCTCCTCCATTCATTCCTCCATAGCTTGCTAAGGAGGTGAGGGAAACCTTATCCCTGATTGAGGGTCAGATGGAGCAGGCTCTAGCCAACAGCCTGTTCCCTGTTTACAAGAGCCTGCAGGCTATCCACAAAGACAAGGCTTTCTTACAGAAAAGGTCAGTAATCATACTCACACCGTACTCTACAGCAGTTTCTGTCTGACAGCTGTTACCCCCACATCCCTATCAGATGAGGTCAGCACCCTTGCCTTCTTGTTCCAGATGTGTTTATTTCAGCTGATTTTAAAGTGGATGTTAAGTAACACTACAGAAAAGTGGATATTGATTTTTAATACAATTTATAAAATAATGAGCTGTCAATCTTTACATTCTTGCTACCAACAACTTGGAGTGGCAGAATATAACCTTTAACTAACTTATTTTCAACTGTTTCTTTATTACTTTTATCCAATTATTTCAACTTAATTGTTTTAAACTGTTTATCCTTTAGTTTAAGGTAATCATTTCAACAATTTATTCATTATTTTTTAGCTAATTGTGTCATCTGTTTCCATTACTTTTGGCTAATTATTGCAAAGGTTTAGCTGTTACTTTTAGTTAACTATGCTAGGTTGGTGGGGGGTGTGTATACTGTGCAGTCAGTCTGTCATAGCTGGCAACTTATACTATTACTATTACTATTACGCTATATATTGTGACAATACATTTGCTAAAGATCAGCAGCACACCAATTAATAGTATTTGGATGGTTATATTTTACTTAATTGAATCACAATTTCAGGGGATTACTTGAGCTGACAAACTTTCAAGAGGGCTTCAGAGAGGCTCTGCCTTACTGGTTGAACAAGGCGTTCAGCACGACACAGGACAGGGTGGAGAGGGCTGTGCAGGTGGACAAGGTAACACTCATGTTTTGATGCTTCACTATTATGATAAACTATTATGATTCATCCACAGGTAGATTATCATGGTAGACTTTATACTCTTTCAGCTCCAGCCCCTGCAGTCTGGCGCCGTGCCCATCAAACACAGTTCCTCAGCAGTGGACCTGGTGGCATGTATCCAACCTATCTGCCAGCTGTGGGAGCAGCTGTCCTGGCCTGACCCCGAGGAGGCCTTCATGCTCATGGTCAAACTCACTGAGGTACAGCATTCTGCCGCTAACATGGTCCTAATCAGATGTTATAGTGCTCAGAGTGATCTGAGTGAGGGAATGCTGGAAGTGTTCAGTGTTTGCTGCCTTTGTGTTTTCAGGACGTGTGTAAGATTGTGGTGAACTACTGTCACATCCTGAAGGAGAGGGTCAGGGTGCTGTCTGAGAACTCCGACCACGGCAGCGCCATCAACATGGTAAGCCACTGGCGAGCACAAAAATACTTTTTCTAGAACTATTTCTGATGCTATATAATAAACACGTTGAATCCATCTCTTCTGTCTGTAGCTGTGTGTGGTGGTGAATGACTTGGAGCACTTGCGGTCAGTGCTCACCCGACTTCCCACGCAGCTGAACTGGGCAGGGCTTCGAGACCGGACCCAAAATGTCATCGGGGATAGCCAGTTCCACAACACCCTGCCCTCGCAGCTCCAGCAAGCCCAGAGTGTCCTCGGACGAGAGATTCGCTCCGCTTTAGACACTCTTGGGAAAAGGGTGAGATTTGTAACATCTGTTTATCAGTTAATCCTTAAAAGTATAGAAAAACTTCCAACATCTCCCTCTGCCCTCTGTCTTTCTCTTCAGTTAAACACAGACATTGAGACTCATGTCAGAAGCATGTCAACCAGGCGGAGGATTCCCTCAAAGTCCACAGAGGATGTAGGTGACCCTCACTGCCAGTCGAACACAAACACAGATGCCTGCTATGTTTGCTTGATGTCCAGCCTCTTCTCTGTTTTAGGCTGCAGCTCCTCTGATGCGCTACCTGGAGCAAGAGCTGCATTATATGAATGAAAACCTGGTTCAAGAGAACTTCAACAGGTAAGCCTACAATTCATGTGGGTTTAAACCCAATGTCTCACCCTGCATCACGTCACAAAAGCGTGTCACTGTCTTTTCTGTCACGTGCAGCCTCCTGACTCCTCTGTGGAATAACTCCGTGAAGATCCTCTACCAGGTGGCCACTCAGCATTCGCAGCAAGAAGGGCTGATGGTGTTCTGCCAGAGGCTGCTGTATACACTGCAGGTTGGTGGAAATATGCTCATGCTCGCATAAAGACCACAGGTAGGGGGGAAACTGCTAGCCTGGCTCAGTCACAATGTAAGATAAATCCACCTACCAGCATCTCTGAAGCTCACTAATATACATGTTATAGGTTATTTGATTAGTTTGCACAAAAACCGACATGTTGGGGTCCACGGGGGGCCATGGCTTCATGCTACATTGTATTTTCTCTTGTATGAATTTCAGTGCCTGGAGCAGTGTTTCCACGCTGAGGGAAATGGGCTCCCTCTGAAAGCACTCCACTCTGATGAGTACAAGGTTAGTATCGAAAGACAGACGGGATTCATGTCATTGAATCGTACCTGTTTTCATTTCCACATTTCCTCAGACCAAAATGAAAAAGAGAACATACAGTAGCCCACTGGTTCCTAACTTGGGGGTATTGACCTCCACTAGGGGTCGCAAAGCCTTCTTGATTTTAGGGGGTGTAACAAAATATACTGTAAGCCTATATCTTAGCATTTCTGTGTAGAAAACTATATTTAAAAAACATATTTTTAAAGTTTAGATTATTATTTAAAAACTTCAAAATAATCTCACAGGATAAGGGCATGGTGAAGACCTGACCCAAGCTAATAGAACAATGCGAAGTCAACACACTCTGTCAAAAATAAAACAGTACATAATATTGACAGAACATTTTATAAAAAGTTCCTAAAATTAAAATTAAAATTCACCTCTGATGTCATATTTACAGGAAATAATCTTCAGGGGTCATCAGTATACTCAACGGGGTTGGGAACGACTGCAGCAGCCTATTTAATCTTTCTGTCCTGTGTCCAGGTTCTCAAAGCTCATCTCACTCACAACTCTCTGAGCAGCCGGCAGCTTGTGGAGAAGTTCCTTGAAAGGAAAATATGGGAGCAGGTGAGACAGCCGCCTGCAACACACGTTTCTCAGATTAAACTCGTGCTAGCTGTTGTTGCGTTCTTAATTTGAGAAAGGATCGTAAAGGAAGTATAGTCTTCAACTTCTTTTATTTGAGAGAATAAGTAAATATAACAGCTGTAGGTCCGATCGGCTTCACTCGAAAGGTCCGCAGGATCAGGCACCAGGAGCACAGTCTGCTCCCTCTTTTTATGAGTTTGTTATTCTGGGTGTCATCCTTCCTGATTAGTACATGTGACTATTCTTATTGGTCCTTATTTTGGCAGAGGCGGTTTCTTTGTATAATTCTACACACTCTGCCAATCACCTCCCATGCTTAAGGTGCTAAGATTTCATTAAAAAAGGACAAAAGGTGCGCTTACTAACAGTGGGTGCTTCACCAGTTTATTGATTATTTCATTTTGAGTAAATGACTAAGGCTCAGTGTGTTTCTCATATTAGAGAGACTATTCTAAAACCTGCAGTCAAAGGTCACCAAGATTAACAGGAAGGACCTGTGATTGTGTCAGCAGAATATTTCCCTGCACAATTTCCACACCCAGTATAACAAACCATTTTCACATATGTTTTATTGTACAAATATCTCACACTGTTCCAACTTTCTTCCCGTTTCTCCTGTACGACAGAACGTGTACAGTGGGGAGAAGTATGGCGCAGTCACGCTCCTCACGTCCTACAGGAGGTCAGACAACAAACTCAGAGTTGAGGTGTTGAATGCAGTCAACCTCCTACCAATGGACTCCAATGGTAAGACCATGCAGAACAATTGGAAAGCACGCATTGCTAATTTCTATGATCTTTCCTGATGGCCTCATGCTTTGATGCGTTCGGCAGGTTTTAGCGATCCGTTTGTGCAGCTGTGTCTGGAGCCTAACCACATTTTCCCTGAGGTAGAGCCTCGCTGCACTCAGATCAAAAACTGTGATCTCAACCCCCTTTTTGACGAGGCCTTTGAATTGTAAGTTGTTGGTCTTATATTTGTCGGTATACTACGTCACCTCTCAGTTTTCACTCTAAAAAGTGAACCCGTACAGACATCTGCTTTCAAGATGTTTTTGACCTCCTCTACCTCCATCCTCTACTCTCTGCCTCCTCTCCATCACAGCATGGTATCCCTGGATCAGTGCCAGGCTGCAGGGGCTTGCCTGGTGGTGACAGTTCTGGACCACGACACCTTGAGGACAGACGACTTTGAAGGCGAGGCCTTCCTCGCCCTCAAGGGCTTACCGGGAGTTCCTGGAGGAAGGGAAGGAGATGGACTCAGCGCACAGCCAGATGCCGTCCCTGCTCAGATCCGGCTGCCTCTGATGCATCCTAAACCGAATGGTATGATCGTTGGGTTTAGACCAGTGAGACCGGTTTAAAGTTTTATTTTGAATTACCCATTTCCTTACTGCTTTCTGTGCAATGTGAACAGTATTGCTGTGCTAAAATACTGTCTGGCCCCAGATGTGTGCTTGTTGTGTGGTAAAAATCTGATCACACAGATTCAAATAGGCTAAGCGTGAGCACAAAAGTGACACAAGGACGAACTTTGAGACAAAGGCACACGTAATAAAATAGGACCTGCATTAAAGCTGCACTAATTAATATTTTAAAATGAACTGCAGATCAAATGACTATGTGTAATGTGAAAAGGTCTCTGTAGTGATGAACACACAGTTCCCTTCAGCTCTTTGCAGTGTTTTAGCATCTTTGAGCTCAGTGTTTTGGTATCATGGCCTATAGCTTTACTACTTTGGTTCTCTAGCACCATTCTCCAGCACTTAGCAGCTAAAGAGCTAGACACTTAAAACTGTCAACTGGCATTAGCTAGCTATTGCTAAATTGTACTACTTTAGACACTGTATATGTCGTTTTTTAGAATTAGTCACACTCCCCCCCCCCGTGGAAGACCTCAGTAAAGCGTAGGGTCCATTGCAGTAAACAGTATCCTTTGTTTTTTATAATATGTGCTCCCACTTTGGGTATTTTATTGATATGTCAAATTTAAGACATGCAATAATGAGTAAAAAGTCAGTTGGATATTAGTTTGTGTTGAGTCTTTACTATCCAACCTAGATGATCAGAACCACAACCACTTTCTTTTAGTACAAATTTGTTTCTTTCAGATGATTTTGGAGTCATATAGTCAAATAGCTAATTGAAATGCAGGATCTGACTATCCTGCAAACGCTGAATGTTTTTCTGTGCACATTTTCTAGAAGACAGCATTCTGAGACTACTGGAGTCCAGGAAAGGAGAGCGAGAGGCTCAGGCCTTTGTGAAGAAGAGAAGACAGAGAGAGAAACAGTCCCAGGAGGGGATTCAACTGTAACAAACACACCGACAATGTCTTCCTCCAAAAATATACAATTTGTTTTAATGATCTGTACCAAAAACAAAGAAAAATCCACTCAGAAGGAAACACTGGTGTCGAATGAGTTGTGTGTGGACAGTATGCTGAGTGTGGGTTTACCAAAGACCATCACAGTGATCATGAACACTTTCACACTTGCATTTAAACCTCATACACCTTTAAATATCTGTCTGCTTCCTGATGTTTTGTCTAATCAGTGCAAGAGATATGACATCACTTAACTATGTGTATATATATAATATATATATATTAGACTACATTTGACACTGAAATGTCAAAGATTACTACAAATGTAAAAATTTTGGCAGAGAAACCTGTCACACATTGATTTTAAACATTGCAAATGAGCCGCTTTTAACAAAAATGTGTATGTTTGTATTAACATGAAAAGCGTTAAAGTAAAAAATAAAAAATGTAATTTTAAAGACTACACAAGTTGACTGAGTACATTTGCCTTGATTGTGTTAACATGCTTTCCTCTTCCAGTTTACGTAGAAGAATATTAGAGAAAACCTGAGTGCTTTAACAGAGGCCATCTGTTGTAAATTTGTAAATTCAAACAAATATTACTAAATTTTTAAATATTTTCTGTTGTCAGTAATTGACCATTTTAAATGTATTTTGCTACAAAAACCTATGGAAAATAAAAGAAATCAAAATGAAACTAGTAATTCAGTATAATCTAAGCAAGCACTACCAGTAGACTGGTATGACGGCCTCCTTTTGGCTGTAGCAATATAGGATCTTTGTCTGGGTGAAACTAAATATGCCCTGTAAGTGTTTTCAGACCTCTTGATTTAGTTAAGCCAGCTCATCAGCCTCAAAAATAAAAAGAAACTGCTAACCTGCCGTGTCATCCATCCATCTAGAAAGTTTTTAGATCTTTTCCAGAAGATATAATGCAGTTACTCATGGTACCCTGAATTAAACACACCAGAGTGAGCTACCAGGCCACCAAACAACGTTCGTTGTACCACAGCCAAGGAGACAATTGTAGTTACTTTTACCCTACTTAATTACTCCCTATAGATAGTAGTTCATTACACTAGTTGTTACATTACTTCTGCATTAATCCACAACATCGCAGATCACGTTTTATGAACTGCATTTAACAGGCCAAACTCACCAAACTGTGCCTTCATAGCAGACTGATCCAGCTTATTAGATGTGTTTCAGCACAAGACACAGATGGTGTGTAGCATTTCATGGATATTGAACCTTCCTAAGTCCCCCCCCCCTTTTTTGCTTTGTGCTCCAATAACCGTTGAGCAAGCCTCTGTCTTTCCTGTACTTATATACGCTATGTTGTAGTCTATGTTGAAAAGACAACCAAACTTTGAAGATGGTTAAAAGATAAAAGCAAGCAAAAGATGAAAGTTTTGCAAAACACTAGCTGTATCCTGCTCATTGAAAAGCAAAGCAGTCATTCAGGCGATTGTGAACATGTATGAAGAAACATGTTTGATTTTATTTAATCCGCCCATTATGGAGATAACTGAAGAACTTGTATATCACAAGTAATGACATAATTGTTTAGTAACCGTAATGTATTTACTGATTGAGGTACCATTTCACACTGGTGGGTGCATATGCATCTCATCCATGAGTATCGGTATACTTCATTCAAAATGGCGTATACAGTTAGTGGGCTTACTTTAGTAGCAAATACCTCTCAGTTAAACTGTTGGTAATGAGGATTGCTCCTAACTGTGGTTTATCTTAAACTATCTATATGGATAGATAACACTCCAGAAATATGTTTTCATGAGGGCGAGCTTTAAAACATATCAAAATATGATTCAGAACTATGTTTGCAAATTTCTTATAGTTAAGGTTAGAGAACAGCAGGTCACAAATAAAGAAGAGGGGTAAAGAACAGTGTTGCTGGTCAAGAGCAATAACTAGTAAAATGTACTGGTGTTCCATGGGGTAACACTGGAAAAATTATTTATCCTAAATTCCATATTAAGAGCTTTCACTTAGCGACCTGTGCTCAGTAAGCTGGTCATTCATCAGTAAACGTCATCTTAAAAATACAAAACCAGATCAGTGCTTGTGTTGTTGCCACATTATGAAATGACCTCGACATAATTTTGAATGGCGGTTGAGATCAAAAGCTGGTATCTGTGGAATCAGGACTGATTGGTCTGGAATCTGTGGTGGTCCGAGTAGGTTGTGAGGTCAAGAGAGCTGCTGCTCCAGGGTCTGTTCGGGGCAGAGCGGGCACTCTGTAGAGGTGGAGCAGCTCTCACATTGTAGTCCATGGCCACAAGGCAGGGAAACTGAGCCCTGCTCCCCACACGTCACACAGCACTGTCTCTGTTTCCTGTACACCACCTTGGAAAACACAGAGGAAAATACTTAAAACTCTTAAACTGAAGAATGCTGGACCACAGGGGATGTTCATCAATATTTTGTGAGCAAAGGTCAACAAAGACCAACACATATAGCATGCTAGTGTGGGTGGCAGTGTATAAAAAATAGACCAGTTCTGCCAGTAAGGCAGACAGAGCATTGTTTTCCCCAGAAAAGGCCAGCCCAAATAACAAAGTGAGCAATTTGAAGGCAACACACTGCTCTAGCAACTTGTAGGGCTGTCTCAGTGAAGGAATTTCCCTTGTGGTGATTTAGGGTGGCTCAGTGGTGCGGTATGTGGTATTACCTCCATTTTTGTTGTTTTTGCAAATTACGTCATAAGGGGTACAGCCGGATTATGTTTCATGTCATTACCTGCCTGCATTAATCACCACCATTCCCCTTTCTGGATCTGTGACCCTGTTAATTGGCAATTTCAGCCCAAAAAAAAGTTAACATATTCGTCCTAAAGTCAGCAGTTAACAGGGTGGCTAAGTAAACCGTAACACTGGCGAGGTGAACACCACCATTGGGGTAATTAGCAGACCAGCCGGCATCTTCTACTACAAGACTGCTGGTGTTTCCAGAGTGAGTAAGGTGGAGGCTACATGAGGGACTGTGTGGTAATCCTGAACTAAGGGCTGTGAACTGAGGGATACTGAGTAGCACTACCTTGCAGACAGCGCCTCTACTGTGTTGAGCCTCTTCAGCCTAGCTGGTCTGGGACGCTTTCCCATCTCAAAAAACAAATAATGAACATGACATGATGATATGACGTGCGGTCGTGGCGGTGGTTTGCCATCCCTTGCGGTTGGCTTCTCAATAGCACGGTATTCATTATTGAGGTTATTATTTCTGACTTTTTACACGGCACATTATCAAGATATTATTTCTACATTATTTCTTAACTAAAATAATAGAAAACACTGAGGTAGAACTTACATTACTTATTAAATATGATCACATATAAGTATAGGGGCAGGTCTTTAGGTTGACTTAAACACATGTAAGTTGTGTTAAGTAAGTCTGTAGTATTACCTGTTCCACAGCGTGTAAACAGCTACAGAGCTGAGCCTGCAAACTGAGGACAGACTCCAGCGGCAGTCGGTGTAGTAGCTGGAGTTGGTGCAGTGCTAGATGGGGATTGTCTCCGCTCCTTAAGCTCTCGAGCGCCTCCTGCAGGAGAGAAGCCTGCCTCTGTGCCTCCTCCTCAGCCTGCCTGGCTCTCTCTGCTTCCATGGCTAACCGCGCTGCATGGGCACGGGACTCCTCTGCATCTGCTTTCAGCGCAGCCCACGACTACAAGAGGCAGAATACAGAATATACGTTCAAAAATGTAGTTACTTTCCCCCGGACATTACAATAAACATGCAGGTCACTGCATTAACTCAAACAGCCATTTCACAGCGTTGCATGCACACATGCCCCACTACATACCTACCTGAGCTGTGTGTCTCCAACTGTGACCCCACTGCTTCAGTGCCCTGTGGGCTTCCTCCAGCTCCTGTTTGAGCCTTGAAGTCTCTGCACAGGGGCCAGAGGGCAAAAGGGTAGGGGGTGTACCAGGGGAACCCTGGCTCGATGGAAAATGCTCCCAGATATTAGTGCTCATACCATTAAGACCTACAAGGAAAAGAATAAATATGAACAAAATCATATCATTCCTCACTGCACCATTTAATGTACCGGATCAAATTCCACAAACCTAAAGAGCTATGAGATGGTCCCAAGAAGGTGCTTTCTGATTGGCCAGGTTGTGACAGGTGAGTAGAAAAGAATGGTGAAGTGTGTGGCCTGATTGGGGGAGATGGCGACGGGGAGCTAAAAGGAGCAGAG
Source organism: Morone saxatilis (assembly GCF_004916995.1). Lineage (NCBI taxonomy): Eukaryota > Metazoa > Chordata > Actinopteri > Moronidae > Morone > Morone saxatilis. The sequence continues at coordinate 20,667,870 of NW_023339651.1, read as the reverse complement.
CTGCTGAAGGATCCTGGGATATTGACTGGGGCAGAACTCTGAAACTGGCTGCCTCCTATAAAGGCAAAGAGACAAATCATAATGAGTTATGTTCATATGCATATATATACTGCTAAATGGTGCTGTTGGTGTGATGTGTTCATATTTAAATTGTATGTAAATCTGTGTGGTTATTCTTGTGTCTTTGAAATACCCAGCACAACTCCCACACTGGGCAGAGCTGCAGAGCTGCTCTCCAAGCTCCTCTCCAACGCCGACACACCAAAATCATTCAGGTCAAGATCATCCAGGGCTGACTCTATAATACATACACCAGAACAATTTGTCAGATTTTAGATTTGTATTTTCACAGCTACTTGAAAGGTTGCACATCAGAATTCTGTACATCTTCACTCACCAACTACGGACTCTACAGTCTCACTGGTGGGGTAAAAGGGCAGGGCGTTAGCGTTCATGCCTGAGGAGATGCTGGATCCCGGGGGTCCGAGAGGGGCGGGGCTAGGCGGTGTGGCAGCCAGACTAGAGGGAATGCTGGACGAGAGACTCAAAGGGCTGCCCACTGGCAGAAACACTAACAAGTCCTGAAGGAGAAGAAATGCGGAATGTGTTTTTTTTTTTTGAGAAATGGGTGTTTCTTCTTTATTCTTGTGTCCTTGCAGCAAGATTAGGTAACACTTTATTTGCATAGTCCGCCTACAGATAGTTTGTAGTATCTGTAAGACGTCAACCGTTTGGCTTTGTCTGCAGATGTTAAACATTGTTTTTATTAACATACCCTAACCAAACCTTAACCATAGAGTAATATCAGAAAAATGTTGTTGAATCTCAACTTAGAAACTGTTTCAAATACTCTTTAAACTAGCTAAAGGGTTACCCAAGATTAATATTAACAAGAAAAGTATGCTTCCTGAAGAAAATATGTGGATGGATATGAATCAGCTGAAAGAATGGATCATTTTAAATGGCACAAAAAATTAAAAAAAATCTTAAAATCAGGATTATGATTGTACCTGTTTGCTTTGTGTAGATGCCAGTTCTCTGTTGCGCTGCTCAAGAGCAAAACTCCTTTGCTTAGCCTGAGAACACAAACATGCAGGATAAGCCAAAAATATGCACCTGGGTTAACACAGGTTATCTGTGAGTGAGAGAGTAGTTTTCCATGACTGAAAGCTAGTTTCCAAGATTTCCAGGACATGTGGGAATCCCGTTTGTCCATCTCACCTGATCCTCCCTCTCAAATCCAGGTGCTCTGCAGTACCCTCCCTCTCCTGCCCAAGGAGACAGAGGCTCTGCTCCTCCACTTACATCCTCACACAGAGACAAAACGCTACCCAGCAGTCCCTGCTCCGCTACACGTGACCCTGCAGATGGGGAGAAGGGGTCTGAAACAGACCCAGAACCAGAACCAGGCCCCATGTTGTGTCTACTAGGACTTGAAGAAGCTTCCTGGGCAGGAAGTGGGTCTGGAGGTCTGGGGGGCGGAGGGGAGCTGGGTGTGGGGAATGATGGTTCCTCAGGAACAAAGGGCTCTAGAGGAGGTTTAAAAAAGAATAAATACAGTGTTAACCAACTAAAGGAATCATCAGATGTTGGTTGAGAGGTGTTTAGAAATGTATTGTGGGGACTTACTTTCAACATGAGCAAAGGCACAGAAGGGTCCTCTGGGACAGCTGCCACACTGCTGCATGTCATTACACTTAGTGGATTTATAGATCTGTGACAGAGGAACAAATCAACACGCTGATATTCATCTCCTGTGATTTCTCGGCTAGATTCTATAAGGTCTCTGCTGAACCACACATACCTCTGGGTGGAACTGTTGTTCTGTCCTTGTGTGGCAGTACTGACATCCCTCTGCCCCCTCACATTTACTGGGATCCCCCCATTCCTCGCTCTGTTTCACAGCTGGACACGGCAGCGCTCTGTGGCGGCAAGAATCAAACAACTCAACAAAAGGGCACGAACAATACATGATCTCCAAATATTTGTCTTTTAAGCGATGTAAATGAGCACCTGTATTTGTGCTTGTGCGGGCTGCGCCTCCTGTCTTTGCTGTTATGGTAGTATGGACAGGCATAACCTTGACGGCACAGACGAGGCGGTTTCTTACAGAGTTCTGTCTTGTAGTGGGACAGCACGTAGTTGTTATCTAAAAGAGTTTAAATACACAGAAGGAGACAATCAATGGCTGTACGCCTGTTAAACAACAGTTACCAACATGTGTCTAATACTTAAAAAAATATTCTTTATAGAAGTAGAGAAAAAACAATTTCCTCAAAAAAAAAAACCCAGCTTTACCTTGCCAGCGTGGTTCCTCGCTAAGGATCTTCTCTATGAGGGCTGTACTTGCTGCCTGTCCTGACTGTCCATCTCCTCCACCTCCCTCTGTGGCCCCCGAGCCTCCCTGAGACTCCATTACCTGCACTTCTCTGTAAAATCCACAGTGTAAAGAGACTCCGTAAGCAACTACAGCACAGATGCACATACAGAAACTGATAAGAAGTCAAAGGTCGGTTGGTGTCATGTTACAATTAAGTTCTTTTGGTACCTGATATCATAAACAGGGCTGCGCAGGTCATGTGATCCGTGTGCAAAGGCACAGTGGGAGCCGTTTTTGCTGCAGTGGCCTTTTGCATCCGTTTCATGGATACATGATCCCGTCTTATAGTAGCGGAGGTGATATCTGCGCTCTGTATCACCTGCTGTCCGATGTAGAAACGGACATCTGGAACACACAGAAAAAAATCACATTTGAAACATGCATCCAAACATAAAGACATAGTGAGTACAGTATATGTGTGTTGTATACTAGAGATTATTTTAATAATTGATTAATCTGTAGATTATTTTCTCGATTGATCAATAAACGTAAAAGGTCAGAAAATTGTGAAAAATACCCATCACAATTTCCCGGAGCTCGAGGGTAGTCCGAAAACCCCAAACTCTCCGTTTAAAAAAAAACAAATCCTCACTTTTAAGAAGCTAGAACCAGTAAAAGTGAGTAGCAATCAAATCAATTGGTTTTAAGTTCTTTGCAAACACACAGGAGCAGACACGCTACAAAGATCCTCTAAGTGCTGCCTACTTCCTTTTGGCACCCATGTTAACCAAATGGGCTGTTCACACTGCGGAGCTCTGTGATCGGCCTGTGCTCTGCAGCGATCGTTCCGGGGGTCTGTTCTATTTTTTCCGTGAGCCACAAGCAAATCAGGCAAGAAAACACACTGATAATCTATCATAAACAATATAAATGATATATTAAATGATCTTAATCTGATAAATGATGAAAATATACATCCAGTGCTCGCGAATCCTGTTCAGTTTCAGTTCCCTGTTTTTCTTCCCCAATGACGAAATATCAACATTTGCCCATCCACTATAGTGAGAGAAAACAGGCACATACAGGCAGGAGAGAATCCTCTCTGTGCCATCATCGCAGGACCATCCTTTTAACTTCATTGTAGCACATGATTCAGACAGACTGCATGGTAACTTATACATTAAGTTCCCACAGTTTTGTACCAATATGCAGAGCTACAAACTCTGTTGAGGTGCAAAAGAACCCTGCACCTTTGCAAGGTTCGCAGCAGACAAGCAAGTATACAAAAACAAAATATTATTCCTCATGCCCCAACAACATAGAAATATATATTTAAAAAACAGTAGCTAAACTTTTCCTTTATTAGTCTGTAGGCACTGGTTATATGTTATATTTATAACTAAAAGTTTCAGAACTCCTCCCAAATCTGTGTAATGGGATTTTTCTCTGTGACTAGTCATTTAGAGATGCAAGCTTGTCGTTTGTAATGTTCACTCCACCAAGTGCTTCATTAGCATGCATGGAAGACGTCCCAGTTTGAACCCGAATCAATTTCCCTCCTCACATTTACATTCCTTTTGTCTGTGATCGTCACCAAGAGGGTGTCAGAAAAACCATCAGCACATTTCAGTCTCAAAAGAGACCCGTAGAATGGGAGAAGGCTATGTTCAGGTGCTAATGCTCACTGGAGCAGATTATGCATCAGACACTATTCTTCCAAGGTGTTCAACTTGACTTACAATTGTGGATAGGGTGTGTCCTCAATCACTACTTTACTGACTTTTACCCAGTTGAAAAAGATCATTTGCCAGGCAATGTCCTACACATTCTGGTCAATCACAGTTCAGGATTTAAATGTAAAAAGGCGTGCAAACGTTAGAGATGAGACAGGGACGACGCTTTGGATAGCAGCATGAATTAGATTAAAGACACTTTGGTATCTCAAACAGGGGCCAAGTAATACTTTCACTGTAAGTTACTTTTATACACAACATACCCACTACAAAAAAATGAAAACGTGTTCTTATGCAGACGTGTCACACTTTGTCACCATTATCATCCTCCTAGATACAGTGTGGCTAGTTATTAAATTCAGTGCAAAAACAATAATAACACTTCCCCAGTAAATCTACAGATCTATTGAGGGGCACATAATAATGAATTAGATCTGCAACAATTAGTTATTTAATTGATTAGGTGTTTTTTGAGTCCTTTTTTGAAGAACATCTTCTCCGATGTGATTATTTTCTGATTTCTTTAGTCCTCTGTGGCAGTAAACTAAATATATTTGGGTTGAGGCCAAAACAAGCCATTTGAGGACATCGCCTTGGACATTTTTCACCATTTTCTGGGCCAAATAACTAATCGATTAAGAAAATAACCGTCAGTTGCAGCCCTATGATGAATGCAAACATGATGTGAAGCAGTCTTGTACAACACTGAAAGCGCAGTTGCACTCACTCATCTCCATCAGGACAGGTGCCTGTTCCCTCATCGTATTTGGTACAGTAAACATCTGGGCTGTAGTTGAAGGTCCCGTCCCGTCTGCGGATGGGTCTGCGCCGCCGCTGGTTCAGGAAGTGCCAGTAGAAACAGGAGAAAGGCCTGTGTTGTGTGCATTTGTGCTGTACGAACAGGGGGCACTGCTCAGTTCTGAATTCCTTCAGATATCTGAAGAGAGAGGAGAGCAACACCAGAGTGGAATACATTTCTAGACACTGTTACTGTCTTCAACACTTTCTTACACAAGCAAGAGTGCATTCATATTTATTTACAGCACATTCAACATCCTTGCTTATAGGGATTATTTTCCAAGGGGTCTCTATCTGTCTACCATATTGGTCTCTGCTGCTGTGACAAACCCCTTCCCGCTAAGACTTCATATGCTGTAACTAAACTAGCATTAGGTTTATGCTGCAGTGAGACACACTCACAAATACACAACTTTAACTATGCAGTGTCACAAAGCTTGTAAGAAATGGCTACTGTTAGTGAGTAACGTTAGGCCTCTTTCTCGAGACCTGCCCCCGTTAATGAGCACATTATCGCCGAACAGGCTCGGTTCAGTCATTTTAAAGAATATCAAGTTCATCCCTTGTTCATTTCTTCCAATACAATTTAGCTGCCGTTTGGTATATGCAACTACACGTGAGGTTGTGTACACATAGCTAGCTAATCCAGCTAACTAGCTACGTACGTGTAATGTTGAGGTTTCTCGGGCTGCACGTTCAACACGGTTGCGGGAGATGTCGAGCCCCCTGCGGGCGAAGACGAAGAGGACGAGGAGGGTCCCCCGGTACTCGTCGCTGCCGAAGATGACGGGGGCTGTGAGTGTGTTTTAGACATTTTACCCGTTTGAAGCCTAACAACAAGAACCTTGTTTTTAGCTTACTGGCTAGCTATTCTTATTAGCTTCGAAATCCGCATTCTACTACGATGTGAGCTTGCGCAAGGCAGGAGGAAGTAGTAGTAGCAAAGGGACAACACGGAACCATGGGACATGAAGTTCAATCATAACTTCGACGATAAGGCAGATTATGAAACACGTAGTGGACCAAATCCTTCACAGTGGCATTGTATAACCGAGCTACATACACCTGGTTTATAAAAAGTGAAAAATGGGTTGAAATGAGCGATAGAGTTACGTTTGTGTTTTTTATGTGCTCCCATTGGCTGTCTCATATGTCCACTTTGAAAGGTGAACCAATCAGAGTGTAGGCTTTTACAAGAATGACGTCACGGCAAACTATTTATACACGGCAATCCCCCCCTCCCCACACAAATCGTTTTCAGCGGTCACCGGCGACAACAAGCCACAGCGATCACTTCAGCTACCGACGTCCTAAAGGTAAATATCATAACCGTCGGTTCTAGATATAATGTACGTAAAGTCGTTGTTTTACTGTGATATATATCCGAGGATAAAGTTTCTGTTTCAGACGTTGTTTGACTAACGTGTCGACCTGCTAACATTAGCGTTAGCTAAAAATAGAACAATGGAGTCTACCGTTGACGTTTCTCGTCAAACGTCACTGTTGGGTCGCTAAAGTGAAACCATAAACAAGTTTAAGATTAACTGGAGTCACTGTCGAGTGTCATATCGGCTTTTTATACAACGAGGAGCCATTAAAGCTGAGCTAATCATATGTAAGCTAATGTTGCTTGAGCGGAATCGAGGCAATGTCGCTTGAGGGTGAAATGAGAAGCTGTAAAAATGGCGAAGTCGAAAAGCTCAACTGAAGGCTGGGACGGACGGACGGACGGACGGGTCAGACACCGGCTGGTTTGACGACACTGTCTCTGTCTGGTTGCAGTGGGCCTCTGAGTTTGTTTAATGGTTGCTGTCAGTAGTCATGGCGCCATTTACCACTTGTACTAACGTTAAAGCTGCTCCACACTGAGTGGTTTAATGGTGACTTGTATTGTGCCGTAGACTGTCGGTGTGGTAGCGTTGATGGAGCAAACCCGGCGCCTCCCAGTGGTTTAACCGGGGGGAGGGGCGCTGTGAGGGGGCTAGGCTAGGTTAGCATAGGAGCTCGGAAAGTAATACCGCGACCGTACGGAGGAGTTCTGATAGTTTGGGGTTTGGACATAAACCAGTTGGATTTTAATCGGTTCCTTTACTGTATTCAGAAAGTACGAGATGGCCCGTACCAAGCAGACTGCCCGTAAATCTACCGGAGGAAAGGCGCCAAGGAAGCAGCTCGCTACCAAGGCAGCCAGAAAGAGCGCCCCGTCCACGGGAGGAGTGAAGAAGCCCCATCGTTACAGGTGTGTGTGTGTGGTACTTATATTTATAAACAATAGGTCATCGGTGTCACACTCCTTCATTGTTCTGTTACTGTGTGTGGCTAACACTGTTTGTTGTCGTCTAGGCCCGGTACCGTGGCTCTGAGGGAGATCCGCCGCTACCAGAAGTCCACCGAGCTGCTGATCCGCAAGCTGCCCTTCCAGCGTCTGGTGAGAGAAATTGCCCAGGACTTCAAGACCGATCTGCGTTTCCAGAGTGCTGCCATTGGCGCCCTTCAGGTAAATGAGACAGGAAATTAATAAACTCCTGTAGCGTTGCTGTACTTGTGGAGTGGTTTCTGCCAACCTCATGTATGTTTCTGTTCTCTTGTCAGGAGGCCAGTGAGGCTTACCTGGTCGGCCTGTTTGAGGACACCAACCTGTGCGCCATCCACGCAAAACGCGTCACCATCATGCCCAAAGACATCCAGCTGGCTCGTAGGATAAGGGGAGAGAGGGCCTAAGCAGCTGGTGACAGTGTTGCCATGACAAATGATCCTATTTATCACACTTAACCATCTTTGTGGACATTTTTATTTCTTGGGTATTTTTATAAGTTTACTTTTTGAATTTTGTATTGTATTTTAGACTGGGACAATATCAATCATTCCACAAGACTGGGTAAACTTAAGGTAGTTGGAAATGTTGTGCAGTAGGACTGTCTGCCTATCCCATCATGGGTCATTATGTTACAGCCATCATACCACCCTTCAGGTTCTGTGTGGGTATCAGGCTCTCCAAGGATGGTGTTATCTTTTCAAGGATGACTTCTTCACATCTTCCATGGGGTCTGGGGTTTCTCAACCCACCTAACATTTACCACAAAATGCCAGCATGTTGTGCTCAACAGGTCTCACTGCGGTGTCATGGGCATCGGCTACAACAGTTGATGCTATGCGCTCAGTGGCATGGAGCATGGCAGACCCCACCTGTATTTTTCTGGACTGCTTTTTACATGTTTTTCAACATAAATCTTGGCAGCTACATTTAATACTATTTATGAAAATGTTGTCACATGTCTTTCTATTAAAGGTCTTTATGAGTAGAAAACTGTGTGTTGTGGTATTCAGGAAGTAATGCAGTATATGATTTGACACATTTTACATTTATTTACAACACATAAAACAAGAGTTGACCACTGTTGGGGAATTGTCATACAAACCACTCCGTATGCTTGAAACCAGTAGCTGTAAGAAAAAGAACAAGCTCTCTGTTAAGATGAAAAGAATAATGGCTGGGTTATGTAACACTCAAATCTGCTATTCCTCACCAATACGGCAGACGATCTCTTCACACTCCTTGATGCTGCTGGCTCTGAGCGCCACACAGCAGAAGCCTGTGGACTGAGGGGTTTCTGGGGAGTCTCTGTGAAAACAGCCAATCATATGCTTGGATGACATATGGGTCCAGCCAATGACAACAGAGCTGTATTGTTTTGGGTATTGCGTCACCACATGTCAAAGGAGGGGAGTGGCCTGAATTAGCAAGTGTGTGTGTGAAAACTCTTGGTTACTTGGTGTCTGCTGCAAAATCAGTGGCATGATTTGGTGTATATGTGTATACTTACGCCACACAGAATGCAAATACTGTGTAATCTGGTCGACCAAATCTCCCTACGCATGAAATCTCTGGATAGTGATGCTCAAAGAGCTCCTGAGGAAACAGACAACCAATGTGTCATTGGCCATTATCAAACAATAGTAAAGAGGGGTTTCACCACCAGCTAATGCTTCTGAGATCACAACTTACCACTTTACTGCTTCTGTCTGTGCATGTCAAATGTGTTTCCTTCATATCTAAAAGCACCTCCTGTGGGACAACACATACCGAGTGAGCACATGGAGGTACTGATAAGTGTTTTGCCGACCTTGACAAAAACATCCATGTGATAGGGGAGTGGTTGTATTACCTGGCTAGGCAGGTTTTTCTGCAACACTTGTGGGATGGCTTGCTGCAGCACCTCTTTGCCCCCAAACTAAGAAAATATAAGACCGGATAAGAGACCAGAACATGTACTGTATAAACAAAGATTTAACATATATTGAATTGTAGAGCAATTATTTACCATTCCAATGTTTGTTTTTCCCAAGAACTGCACTATGTACACAATCCTGTTGAGCAGAGGTAAGTCAGTGTCTTAATGTCAAGAGTACACTTGGGGTGTCGCTTAAATCATCTTTAAGGATTTGGTAACCAACTTGCCTTCCCTCTTTGAGACACTGTGATGGAGAGTTTCTCTGGTCCTTGGTGGCTGACTGCTGGGACGGAGCGGGACCAAGCTGCAGGGTGGGGTTCTCCATCCTCAGGTCCCGCAGGAGTTTGATAAGGGGCCGATAAACTGTTCCATCCTGAGCCCTCCATCGCAGGACGCTGATGGACAAGGGGCAGCCCTTCAGCCGAGACAGAACCACACCTGCCTTAAAAAAATACAGAAAATGAGTTGTAACTACTGTGTGCAACAACTTCAAAGGCTTGTACAGGATCAAACGTAAAAAATGTTAAGAGTGGCATGGGTTTTAACTATGCAAACACTTTAGGGTTTGTCAAGGGTGTGACTAGTTTCTAATGGGTTGAATGTGAGCTATGTCCCTAAAGAACATCATTATGTGTGTGTACACTGCAGTTCATCAGAAGACCTTAATTGGTTTTCTGCATAGAACTTCTGTACTAACAGCTGCTGTGAAACCCCAGAGCTCAGGGACTCATGGTTTGGGGTTGTCCATATATATTGTTAAATGCTTTTCAGAAAATATATTAATTTTTAATATAAATATAAATATAAAATAAATTAAATATTTTATTTAAAAAAACATTAAAACAGGCAATTTAAAAATTATAATTCAAAAACCACTTCCTCGCTGTTAATATTCCTCACTTGTATCTTCAAGTGGGATCATGTTTACCATGTAAACAACAAGAGTCACTCACAGTCAGTTTTTCAGTGTGATTAGAGTTTAAGTTGTCCCACCCTAACTGGTGCCACTAAACTGTGCGCTAACAAGGAAATCGGGGAGATGTTTATCAAGAAGTCCGTACCAGAGTTATTATAGTTAGTTATTATTAGTTGAAATTTTATTCTTATATTTTTTTAATTTCAGCATTGGTTTTAGTTTTGTAAATTATAATATGGAGGGTATTGAGGAAATTGACAACAGAGAGGTAGACATCCCAGTCAATAAACATACGCACCACCGCATGCTTGTGTTACCAAATTTGACCAAATTGACATAGACTAAAACTTGGGACCTTTCCTGTATAGTTTTGTTTTATTTTAGTTAGTTTTGTAAGCACACAATATTGTTTGAGTTGTTTTTTTTTTCTCCTGAAGTCTAGTTTTTGTTTTTATTTCAGTTAACTAAAATGTTTTTAGTTTATAACCATGTTCTGTACACATCAACGTAGTTCCGAGAAGACATCTAATCAGGCAATAAGAAAACACCTCAAAAAGACCCACCAGAGTAAATAGTTTTCATTTATACGAGCTACACTGCGGTGACCCAGAGAAAGAGATAATGTCAATGGGTGTCACTGGTAATTACTTTAATATAAACACTGTATGTTTGAGGATACCTGTCCATTCTTGGAATTTCTCAGCGAGGTGCCGTTGATCTCATCAATAATGTCGCCGGGGCAGATAAACCTGTCGACGTGAGCCTGACTACCAGGCATCAGGTCGAGGACGAAGACGCGGCCACTGAGATACCTGAGATACAGAAAGAGATGCAGGTTGGGCAGATCCATTTATGAGTAAATATACTTGATTACTAAGTACTGTTGAGTATTTTGTAAAGGAAGATACAAACCTCAACACCATCCCTACCTCCCGACAGGGCACTACTTCATATATCTCACACACCTGGAAACATATACAATTAACAGGGATTTTTCCATGCATTTCCAGGGATCTTAAAGTTCCCATGGACACTAAAACCATAATAATATTGCTGTACGTTACGAAACAGTAATCATGATTTTTTTTTTACCGGTAGGAGCCAGCTCTCATCCAGAAAACTGCAATTCTGTGTAAAGAAACTAGAGGTGGTTATTATTGTAGAGTCCTTTGATTTCATAGTCAAGGTTATATTTGAGAGGGAATTCCATTATAATATATAATAAAAATTGAAAATGGATTGACAGCACATTTGCAGTTTTTAAATTGTATATACAAAGAAGTTGCTCTGACCTCCATGTCCAGTTTAAACTCCATGTGAGAGAGGACCAGCAGCAGCGACATGAAAGGCTCTGGAAGAGTGAGAACACTGCTGTTGATGTTTGACACTGATTGGCCGCGATGACAAGAACTTCCTCATCTTTTCTCAGCTTTTAGTGGAAACAATCAGATATAGTTAAAGGCTCACCCACAAATTCCTCATTCCTGAGGATTGACGCTGCTGGACTGTACCACTGGAAGGGAGAGAAACAGAATGAGTTGAGGCTGTTTTACAGGAACAGGCACAGATGGTGCTGAACATTTGGCATTATAAAAAAATATTTCTTGTCCATGTATCTGACCTCCAAGACTCTGGGTGTGTGTAGCAGGTGTGTGATGAACTGTGGCAGAGCCTTGCGGCTGAGGGCCAGTCTGAGCAGGTAGCGGCCTCGGCCCTGAGCTGAGAGCAGCTTCCTGCAAACTCTGGTCTGCTCCACCACCAAGGACAGGGCAGACAGCCTACATATCAGCAGGAACATCAGGTATAACAAGCCTTTAGCAATAGCACTATTTCTATTATAGTCATTTATTTTACAGTGTACAGTTCTAAATGTGGTTTATGTCACACTAACTGTCAGTTGATATAAGCAGGACGTTGTTACCTGCCACAGGCATCTTGGTGGGTAAGCTGTTCAAAACACTGCCAGTAGTCTCTGTGTACCAGACTGATAACTGGCTCTGCAGGGAGAGCAAACACACTCACTCCATACTGCAGAAATATATTTCACATGTGCTTCACATGATTTAGTATCAAGATACTCAAAATAAATCAAATACTACCCCCGAATATTGATTTTTACACAACAATACTTTCAACTGGAGTACAAACTGACAGCCCAACATATGTAGACGTTAAAGCCCAGTATAAAAGCTTACAATACGGCAATTTGTTTTCATTGTAAAAGAACCCTGCGTTTTCACAAATGTTTTATTTTTTCAGCGGAAGCTAATATTATATTATTGTATTGTTACTGACGTTGGAGCCCCTTCCTGAGGACCAGCTCCAGAAGCTCACAGCAGGAGGCGAGGTGAGGGTTGGTGTCTGACACCATCCCTCCATCTGACTGCAGGTGGAGGACACATACTGGGAGGAGAAAAACACGCATTTGACAGTGGCCAAAAATATACACATTTTTAATGCAACCTGCGTAATCATCGCCATTTCACACATCAACGCTATTACAGATAAGACAGCGCAGACGATCAACGGTCTGGCAGGTGTTGTTTAGAGAGTGAAAATAATGCTTTTGTCTGCAACAGAAATTAAACTCAAATGATTAACACAGCCGTTTGTTTTGGCCAGAAGGCGCGTGAAACTGCACGAAGCAATCGGCTGCCTCTGAAGCTGAAATTATTATCAAAAGCACATTTGCATCACGCATTTATAATGGCTCCTTACCTTTGAGGGTGCCGAGCAGAGGGTCCTTCGGTGCCATGTTGAGGGAGCAGCTGTGATCTGAGGCTGTCGTTCACAACAGACTCCAGCCTCCTGTCATTTAAGCACGGCGACACTTCCGTGTATCCTACCTAACATACCGAGACACCCTCCCATTCCACAGTACCTGCCCTGGACACACAGACAGACACACACACACACACACACACACAGACAGAGAGACAGAGAGGGGGACTGCTGGATGAAACAATGTGAGTCAGTGTGCCTTTGAAACAATGCTAAGGATAAAATGATTCAACACAAACCGCGAATGTGGGGAAAACTCGAGATATGAAGTGTTTATTGTCTGTGGTGACATCTGCTGTTCATAAACACGGCCGTTATGCTATGCTGCAGAGAAATATTTCATGTTTAAAATAACCCAAGGGTTGTTGTAAGAGTTTTTTTTCATCTAAAAATGTTATGTTAAACACCACTAAATCTTTACAGCTAATGTAAAATAATGATATATGATAAAACATTACCCCATTCATATAGTTTTAGTTAACTAACCCAGTTGGATAAATATTAGCACTGGATAGATATTGAATACAGTCTAACAGCGCTTTAAAGCCGCTACTATGGGCTTGTAACGCTGTCTAGTTCAATAAGATGAACCAAAAGCAATATATAAGACTACGACGGAGTATTAGGGCCATACTATGAGAAAAAAATATTTTTTGGGGGAAATTACGAGAATAAAGTCGTAATATTAGGTCTACGAGAATAAAGTCGTAATATTATGAGAATAAAGTAATAATATTACGAGAATAAAGTCGTAATATTATGAGAATAAAGTCGTAATATTATGAGAATAAAGTCATAATATTATGAGAA
>NW_023339651.1:20629124-20654180 GCF_004916995.1 Morone saxatilis | reverse complement strand
CAGGCTGAGGCTGCTGTTTGGTTGAGCTGGTCACGTCAGATCTTGATGACTCTATCGAAGCTTTTTTCTCATTAAATTGAAACTTTTTTTCGTATTATTATGACTTTATTCTCGTAATTTGTTTTCTTAGTATGGCCCTAATACTCGGTCGTATAAGAAGAGCGCGAGACCACCTGAGGAAGAAGAGGGTCTCCTCCTCAGTCTCAGTGAAGAATGGCGACCTCGAGCGGCTCCTCTCTCACACTGCAGCTCGTGGAGGCGGGCGCAGATTAGAGCGCGCGCTCTGCCTCTCGTGCCGCAGTTGTAGAGGATGAAGCGGTTCATCTGTGAGGGATGGCGGCGGCGGAGTGATAAATGAGTCCGAGTTGGCCGAAAACATCACAGAGGAGCAGCGCAAAGTTACCCGCGGAGAGGAACATTCTCCCATAACAAGGTCAGACTTTCATTTTTTCCCCACAAAGCGTCAATTTTAATAGAGAAAATCGCGCGAGCTGCCGCTCCCAAGGGCGTGATTAAATAAAAATGATTTGTCTGCGATTTGGAAAACACAACCTCGCGCGCACAAGGGCAGTTTATTTGTTCATCTTTATTCGAAGCATTCAAATCTGAAAATGATGCATTTTGACGACGGCAGACAATGGAGAAAAACCTCCAAAGTGTGCAGAGATGTATAATTGTTCTTTCAGTTAGTATTAGTCTATTTCCCGTTATGTGCGTGTCGTTGTGCGCGGTGTATTACAGTGTGTTTGTGTGTGTTTTGGTGCTGCCAGGCAGAGGTTGGTCCGTCAGTCCCAATATAGAAAGTCACTACCTGTGTTTTTGCAGCAATGGCACCGGTGATAATCCTGGATTTCCTCTAATCTTCCAGCTCTTCTCCACCACACACACAGCTCCTCTGCCACCTACACCCTCTGCCTTCACGGCCAAAAATAAACCCTCCACCTAGCCAGGAGTGAGTACTTCTGTCCACAGTCGTGCTGATAGTGTGTCTCCCTCCTGTATTGACTCTGAACTGTATTTCAAATTGAGCAATACTGTATCTACTTAATGAGTTAACAGGCTCAGTGACACAACTGTATATCCTCCCCAGCACGTGCCAAAGTGAACGTGGACCATTTGTACTGACACACGACTCTTTCTGGCTTATTCAACCATGTGACCATGTTCACCACCGTTTCCAGTTTGTTTCACGTCATGGTGGAGTTGTGTTTTAGAAAAGCATTCGCTTAAAAGGAAAACTTTCAGCCCTGACTGTTTGCCCCTCAGTTGGATGTATTTTTCTTTGCCAAAGTCCTCAAACACCGTGTCCCAGCATCCTCTGGCTCAGCTGCCACCCCTACATCACAGAAAGAACAGCAAATCCCCTCGGCGCATCAAAGTGGCGTGCAGGGGCGGACTGCTGAATCAACAGCAAACTGGTCCAACGATCACCCGCAGCCTCCGCAGTGTTTTAAAAAAGCCTCTGCGCTGCTGTCTCAGATCTCCTTGGGAATGCATTTCCAATTTTCAAGGCCATGATGAAGAGGCATCGACCCACGCGCGTCAGGAAACCCTGTTACTGTGCAATATTTTCTGCCTGTTTCCACGCTGTTTCTCTCTCCGCCTGCTCACTTTTCTAGCTTTGCGTGAGGGTCCTCTTATCCCTCCTCCTCCTCCTCCTCCTCCTCACCTAATGACAGCTCAGAGTGCCTCATAATGAGCTCTCTGTGGACTCGCAGTGCAGGGATGTGATGAAAGTTCTGCAGTGCTTTTCTCTCTCTCGCTCTCCACACACACACACACACACACACCTTTCGCCACCTCTCATAAATTACCCATTTCTGCTCTCTCATCGATTAGTGTGTGGGCGACGGGAGCCCAGTCAGCTGCACTTCAGCAGCTCTTCAGAGAGTGAGTGCCAGTGTACTAAAGCTTTTTATTCTCGTACCACAGGGCATCTGCCTCACTCTCTCCAGCTGCCAGCATGATGAAGGACTGCCTGCAGTTCCTCATCGAGCCGGCCAAGAAGCTCAAAATCCGGCTCAAGGTACGACTCTGTTCTCCTCTGATAGCACAATATTTGCTGCAGATGCTCAACTTGTAAACCTTGCTCTAAAATCTACATCACGTCATATTATTTCCCCCTTTTGACCTCCTGTTTTCGCCCCAGGAGTCTCGCAAGCGAGTTAAACTTGAGAAGAAGGAGCCGCTGTTGGAGAGTCAGTTATTTATTATGGAACTGGCCCGAGAACTCAACAGAATATGCCAGGTAAGCTCTCCTCCTCCACTCCTTCTCTGTCACAAACTGCACGCAGGCATCTGCATCATACATACCGTTTATATCGTCACCCCAGAGGTCAAACATCCTCGGCCACATCTGGACCAGTGAGGATGTCTGGCCGGCCGGCGTGTGTCGGGATTTCATTGTGGAATGGGCCGCTGTGTTGGAGAGGAGAGTGCAGGTACGTGCGATCTACCGTTAGGGATGTTTATGTAACCAATAACCTTCTCTCTGGATGTTGTGCTTTTGCTTAAATGCTGCAACTTATCATTATTTTCAGTGCTGAGTCATCTGCTTTTTAGTATAGAAAATGTGTCTCGTCAACAGCCCAGAACCCAAAAATGTTCAGTTTAACATATTACACATTTGCACGGTTTTAACATGTTTGCACCGTAAAGCCTTTGAACCGATCACCAAAACAGTTGGCAATTCATTTGAACGTGTTTGTTGTTCAGCCGAGGATCATCCTGTCCGACCACCAGTGCGAGAAACCAGAGAAGAGAGACTGGAAGGGACACCTCCTGTGCATGCTGGAGGCAGGCGGCGAGTGCGACATGGGCCCCTACAAAAGAGTCATCCTGGACTGGACACGGGAGATCAAAAGCAGACCTCAGGTGACTGTAGCATGGTGGACGCTGGAGGAGCACGTGTGCCAGCGTTTTCTCCTGGCGGCTGCTCGGTGATTAAAGTGTCCTGACCCAGTTCCTCCTCGCGTCTGATAAAGATGATTAGGCTAAACCCTGCCCTTGACAATCCTCCCATCATACTCCAGAGTGTGCTGGGGGCCATGACTGCACGTGGAACACTCCAGTGAGTGACAGCGCCTCACGCTCATTGTCTCCTTCTTTCCAGCCCACCGTCTGGCCTGGCGAGCCCGTGCTCATGATGCTGGACGACCTGGAGTTCCAGTGGAAGAGGGGGCGTCTCCCCAACCTGCTCCCCGCCATGGAGCTCGTCCTGCTGGCCGTGCTGAATGCAGACAGCCCCCTCAAGGTCTGTCACAACATTGTGCCTGATTAGATGGTGTTGAGTATTCGTCTGGGTCCAGGACCAAAGCACAACTGTTTCATCAGTGATTGGAGAAGCAGCATGCTAATTCATTTCATGAATCGTGTAAACAGTGTGGAGCACTGGGTGTATGGTCAGGCTAATCTGCACTGTCTGTGTCTGTCTGTGTGTGTGTGTGTTTAGGAGGACGTCACAAAGCAATGGCTGGTGAGAAAGCAGAGGAGTCAAAAGATTGGTGAGGAAAATCAAATTCTAAAGAAGTTAATGAGCATTGAAGAAGCCGAGCAGCCACCCGTAATGTGTCAGTTGCTATTGATTGTAGGAGCATGTGGGCATACAGTGGCACTGTGGACTGCATGGAGTGAAACTTGATGAGTCACTTCCATTAATCAGGTTGGATGTGTGATTAAAGGATAGCAGGTGGGGAAAGCAGCATGTGGAAGGGTTTGGACATGAATGGAACTGTTGATTGTCTCCGTTGTAATCACAGCACTCACTCTCTCCTTTCAGACGCTGTCCGCTACATCCCCCACAGTGGTGAGTGGAAGTCCTGACTTACCCTCAAATGAAATCACAGTTATTGTCATTATTGATTCATCTGCCCACTGAGCCTGGGTGATCTACAGTGTACTGTATGTCACAATATGTGGTCACTTTTATCTTTGATCGATCAACATAATAATATCCTGTCATAAATACACCAATGCACAATTCTTACTTGTGTTGGCTCACTAGTTCATTCTTCTGGACTTAAGGGACAGAGCTGCTTGGCTTAAACATTAGTTATTGTAACTATTTACAATTTAATGATGTGTGAATCTGAAATAGTAAACTTAGTGTGTCAGGACTAGGAGATCCATAATGTGATAAATGTAGTTTATTGTCCATCCTTGCTATCACTTATTTATTTCTATTAATCATGATATTAATCGATCAATACTTGAGTCTGTAAAATGTCAGAACCCAGTGAAAAACGTTTTCAAATTGCTTATTTGTCTGACCAACAGTCCAAAATCCAGATATATTCCCATTCAAACACGTACATCTTTATGTTTTTATATATGCAGATCAGTCATAGCAAATACAACTGACAAAAGCAGCAAATCTTATTACATCTGAGAAGTTGAAATCACTTCATGTTTTATATTAGTGTTTGAGAAACAACTTAGAATTTTCTGTTGGTTACCAAATGATTTCAGGTTTTAGTTGTTTAAACCTGCGCTCACTGAGGTTTTTTGCCAACAGAAACAAGCTGTGAACACAAGCTCAGCACATTAGAAAGTTACCTGTTTACGCAGACAGAGAGCAACATTAGCATTCCTTTGGAGCCATTTGATTGTGTTGATGATGAAGACTATAGTCCAATATTCCCTCTCTCCACCAACTAGAGAGAATATCTGTCTCTTTAGCTGCTTCCCCAGCTAGTTGTGTAGCTGCTGAGCAGGTAGTGTTTTAAAACCAGACTCCTTTCACATTCCACACAGTCACTTGATCTACTGATGATATAAAAAATATTGAATGTAGCAGCTTTAAAGAGCCTCTTCTTCTTCTTTCCAGTGTGGAACTGGATTTGCGACGCTGCAGGTATGAACACTAATCAGATCACCTCTGTTCCTCGTTAGCCTGTTATCAGATCTTCACAGTGTGTGATCTTCCTGCTCTCCTCCACAGAGGAAGTGACTCTGGACTCGGACTCAGCCCACCCAGGCCTGCTAATCTCCAGCGATGAAAAGCGCATGCGCTGCGGCCTGGAGCGCCGGGAGGTCCCGCGGTGCCAGCGGCGCTTCGACGGCTGGTGGTGTGCCGCGGGCCAGGAGGGCTACGCCAGCGGACGCCACTACTGGGAGGTGGAGGTGGGTGAGCGGGACTGGCGGCTCGGCGTGGCCAAGGCGTCGGCGGTGAGGCAGGGCTTCCGCACGCTCAACACAGATACGGGCTACCTGACCCTCCGCCTGGAGAGGGGGGCAGATCTGAAAGCCCTCACGGTGCCCGCCACCCCGCTGTCACCGAGCTTGGTGCCCAGGAAAGTCGGGGTGTACCTGGACTATGAGCAGGGCCAGCTGTCCTTCTACGACGTGGAGAAGCGCTCCCACCTGTACACCTACAGCGAGACGTTCACAGAGGAACTGTTCCCCGTGTTTGGGACCGTGGAGGTGGTCAAAGACCTGGCGATAAGGCCTGCAGATGTCAGACAGCAGTGCCTCTGCCCCGGGCCCTGCCTCTGGACCTGAACTGCTTAACACACATCTGTCACTCCTCAGTCCCGATCCCCAGCAACCCACAGAGTCCGTGCTTTTACTCTGGTTGTGAATTTGAGTCTCGTGTGTTGTTTCTGGTTTGAAAAAGTCTGACTCTCTCTGCGGGTTGCCTCGTGAGGTCTTGAACAACCATCATTCTGCATTATACTTTGTGTTACTCTGCCTTCATGGAGACGTACAGTGTTTGTCTATTTCTATTGTAAAGATGAATATTTTAAGGCTGGTCCAAACCTCAAAAAGCAGCCTTGTTTTTAGCTGGATGGAAATGTTTTTGCACACGGTCCAGTAAGGTTTGAGACGGTTTAGAAGTCCAACAAAGCCCACAAAGAGCCACACATTTTAGTTAAAACCTAAAAAGTTGCAAGGTGTTCATGCCACAGCGGCGCTATGGAAATGTATTTTTTGATAACTTTTTTTTATTAGAGATGAAAAAACAAGAACAAGCATGAACGGCACTGTGTGTGAATGGATGTGCGACTAGATGCTCAGAGTGCAGCTGATGGGAGCTCGCCAACAGCACAGGCAGATAATTACAGACTGGGTTTGACGCATGTGAAGAGGTAATTCTCACTCTGCTTGCTTCTTGTCTCAAGCTTCCTGCAAACATTCGTCAGGCATGAGCTTGTTTCTGCAGCTGTGTTTTTGTTCATGTGTGCAATATTAAGATATCTATGCTTTTTCCCCCCAAACATCAATAAATTAACTGTAAATGCTCCATCTTGTCTTCAGTGGTCACACATACAGATCTAGAGAAAAAAAATCAAATGCAATACAAATTTATTTCATATCTTTATTAAGTGCAACAGAATTGACATACCAAAAAAAGAAACAAAGTAAGCATACATCAAATAATCAATAAGTACATGTATTCTTAACTGAGTGTTTTTGGTGAAAAGGTCGTCCACTTATCCACATCCGGTTTTTCTGATAAAAATATTCTCGCAAAATGTTTTACAAAAGCAACAAAACCAGCCAAAATACAGTAGGACTTGCATTGAAGCAAATACAATCGTTCTGTCTTTACACACCATTTCTCTCAAATATTAAGACCTCAACGTTCCAATATCAATTTACTGAAAATGCACAATACAAAGGCCTTGCAGAGTAAGGAAACGTATGGAAAGTATCAACTTGAAGCAGTGTATACCACATTTTTGAGTAAAAACATCAAACGCAAAAACATGTTACGTATCATAGAGTTTTGATCATTTGTCTGCATTGTAAAATCACGCCCCCTTTGCTTGTCAGTAGGAAATGCCCTTATAAATGAGCAACACGAGTTTTTATGGAAATACTTTTATATTTGGCATTAAATTTAATGTCAGTTTGCTTAAGTAAAAATCTTTAAAAGTATTAAATATGCTTTGAAAATACTTTATCACACTTTAATATAATACAAATCTATTAACAAATACACCACTTGTATATTCTTGATCACTCAGGATAAGACCACTTGTGAAAATGATGAACCATATAAAACATCCACAGCCATTTCAAGTCTGCCTCTCCTCAAAACATCTCAAACACAAAGAGAATGGAAATTTGGTATGATTAAACTTGAACGTCAAAGAGCCACCTCCCAACACACAACCACACACACACACTGTCTCTTACAGTCAGGTGGAGGACAGGAGACAAGGGGAAAAGGTCACTTTGGATTACTGAACTGCGGTCAGATTACTGGCCCGTGCTGGCCCGATTTAAAGCCCCAGTGTGTCTTACCAGATCTGCACCGACAGAGGGAGTGGAGTCTAACACTCAATGATCTGCTTAGTGGGAAGGAACTGGAGTGGAATGCATCAGTAGCAACAGTGAAAATGAATGTAAATGTTAAAATGAACCTCATCTGTGGAGGAAAGTGGCCACAGTTTGTAACAGGCAGGACAGAGCGGCCTCCTCTCCATCTATTTATTACATAAGACCGTGTTTGGTTGTAGAATCTCACACCCACACACACGTATAAAAACATGCACTGATCGTGTGTGTGCACTGTGGAGCCGACGCTTTTTAAAAGAGGAGCTCAGATACGATTCCTCGTCATGTTGGACCTCTGGGTGTTAATTCTTAAGATTCATAAAACATCTTCTTTGTGACGGTGGTTCCTCCCATGACGCTCCGCTGAACCACCTCCTTGGTAATTTGACGGGTCACCATGCCGCTGCTCTCTGTGTGCTGTGATGTCATCATCATCCCGTCTGTTAGAGGAGAGCAGTTGGTGTTAACGAGTGAAGACATTTGATCTGTGTTTTCAGGACACAAAAGTAAGACTGAAGCTGAATTCGTACCTGAGAAGTAGGGGTCGTTGAGCATCGTGTGGGAGACGTTGGTCCGTGTGCTGACCTCTGTCGGCATGTGGAAAACCTCCCTCCTTGACAATGATTGGCTGTTGTACTGAGACAAAGCGCCTACAGGGGGCGAGGAAGGAGAGAAATACAGATGTCAATGGACTAATTGTCACTTTTTTTAAAACAGCCGCTGTTGGGAGTTTTGAGTTTCATTCATATCAAAAGCTTTGTCAGTAGGATTCGTCTTACTTCCGTCCTGAGACTCGATGGTGATGATGCCCTCCCTCTCGGGGCCGAAGCCCTGTGTGGTTCGAGCCTGAACTTTGAACTTGTAGGGAACGTTCTCAGTCAGGTTCGGGACGGTAAGACTTGTCTCAGCACTGTCGCCGTTCACCTGGAAGGAACGCACGTCTCCTGGAGGAAACAAAGAAACAGAGGTCAGACAATACTTTCACTCAAGACTAACAGGCTTATGGGAACCTAGAAACATTTTCTATCTTTCCTGAAAGCCTTACCTCCACCATGCAGCTGTTCGCAGGTGACTACATAGCCCAGGATGTCTCCGTTGGGTTTACGAG
Source organism: Morone saxatilis (assembly GCF_004916995.1). Taxonomy (NCBI): domain Eukaryota; kingdom Metazoa; phylum Chordata; class Actinopteri; family Moronidae; genus Morone; species Morone saxatilis. The sequence continues at coordinate 20,645,791 of NW_023339651.1, read as the reverse complement.
GTTTCTCCCAGCTGAGCTGCAGGGAGTCAGGACTCAGGGCAGTGAAGACCAGGGGCCCGGGGGCACTGGGAGTGCTCAGAGTAAATGGCGAGCCTGCAGGGAAAGAAGAGAAGAGAGACATTGCACCTCTGGTGGCTGAACCAAAACAAAGTCATTGTGTCTGTGACCACAATGAACAGAATCCGTACCTGGCATGGGGCTGAGGGGACTCTTGGGGTCCACAGCGGACTCGATGGTGATGACTCCCTCTCTCTCTGGACCCCAGCCCTCCTGGCTCTGAGCCTTCACCTTGAACAGGTAGGAATGGTTGGGCAGCAGGTCCTGGATGATCACTGAGTTCTCCGCTGGGTTTGTCACATTAATACGCTTCATGTCCCCTACGGGAGAGCACACAGATTGTTAGCATCGGCAATAAATACTCAACAATTAGTGAAAAAAGATTACAGTGAAGTTCCACGCAGGGTTTCTTTACCTCCATTGAGCAGCTGGTAGAGGACGCAGTAGCCCAGGATGTCTTTCTCACAGTGGGGCTCCTGCCAGCTGACTTTGAGGGCAGTGGGACCCAGAGCAGAAAACACCAGTCTGCTGGGGGTGTCCGGAACACCGGGGGAAAGCCGTGCATCTGATGGGTGATACAGACACACGAGGGTCACAATACTGTTGGACATGAATGAATATGTGGTCTATCTCTAGCATAAAGGGTGAAACAGACAGAGAACTATAGATTTAACCTGGATACAATACTTTGAATTGTGGAGCATTTTCCTGTGTTCATATTATTTATATTATATTGATGGAGATATTAATTCATAGTTTATATATATTAGATATGGATATATTATCTTCTCAAATTTTTCATTGTTACCCTTCTATTCATTTCCATTGATTTAGTATGAAATTCAACTTGCAGAGACATAAACTTGTTTCAGTGTGGTTATTCCTCACTGGTCAGTTACGTGATCACTGGTTTATAGTGAGGCTGTTGTAGAGACATCATAGCATAGCGATCAGGTTATCAAACAGCTGCCTCCGTACACGTCCAGCAGAGAAAGAGCAATATTCATTTGGACGTGTGTTTCTGGCCACCTGGTGAACGTGATGTAAAGTTAATGTCTTTTGGCTCTGTTTTCTGCCAACTCCTGAGAAAAATATATGGACCCTTTGCTGTTAACCCCTCCACTACATTCACCAGCTAGGTGCCAACTTTGTCACCTATTTGGTGCTGAGCAGGTAGCGCACAGTGATTTTATCACAGCTTTTCTGATTGAGGTAAGGTTGATAAGAGCTGTGAGACTGAACCAAAGTGCAACTATAAGAAATCACCAGATTAACAGAGGCTGTGTCTGAAACCAACATGGCCTGTGAATGCTTTGCTATTCATTGGACTACTCTTGAATGTCTGGTACAATGACAAGAGGTTTTCATCCCTGCCACCACTGAATAATCATGTGAAGTTAACATAACGTAGCATACACAATGAATGAACATGAATGGCTATCTAAAAAGCAGAAAGCCAGCTGAACACATGGCATGGTCTGAATAATGTACTGTGAAGTATACATGATTTGTGGTGGCTAAAACACAAAACAGCAGGTGAGATCTGTAAAGAGGAGATCAGAGAGGGAGACAAGGTATGAGACAAACACAGAGGCAGGAATCAAGATGACTGAAGACAAGAGCATCACGCGTCACACCCAGCAAACACATCCACTGCCTTCATGCTCGTATGCTGCACACTTACCCTGGAGCACCCTGTCCAGGTTATATAGGGCTTCATTGACGTCTGAAGACTGGGTCCTGGCCCTGGAACCCTGAGACAGGCTGTAGCTGAACTGGCTCTGAGAGCTGCTCTGCATCCCACTGTAGCCGAACCCTGATGGCGCGTTGAGCGGGGGGGGGGGNNNGGGGGGGGGGGGGGGGCAAAGGAGGAGGACGGAGGGATGGTAATGAAGAGAGGTACAGGAAACGATGGAAGTAGCAGGAGGGAGGTGGGCAGGTAGAGAGAGGTAGAACAAAACAAAGCAAAGTTGAGACAAGGGGAGGGATGGAGGGAGGGAGGGAGGGAGAAACAGCGATAGTCAGCATAGCTCCTGCAAAGTCAGTGCAGCCAACAGCCCCAACCCTGCTAACAGATGTCCAAGCCGTCGGCGTCATGCGCCTGCACAGTTTACCTGCCGAGGCATCTCAAATATTGCAACTCCAAAGTAAAATCTTTCTTTGACCAGAAAGACAGAGCTGTATTTTCTACATTTACTTTGGAATAAATTCAAACCACTAAGCCTACCTAGATCTGGGAACTTGCTTGACACATCTCCCATGACGATAGAGTCCCGGATGTTTTCATCTGTGTAACCTCTCTCTGAGCGCTTCCTCATGATGACTTCTGATGTCTGCACTCCTCCTCCGATCATGTCCTGTCTACGAGAGCTCCCTACAAGAGGAGCGAAAGATGAAGAATACTGTAAAGACAAATTATATCTTGACGCTTGCTCTGAATTTCTCTGGTGTCCATTTTACCTGGTCCGGACATGTAGGTGGTGGTTGTTTCTGTGAAGGATCCGCCTGCCCCTCTGTAGTTTGAGCTCAGAGTGGACATAGGAGAGGACGATGCTGACAGGTTGCGAGTTGCTGATCCCCCCGGGAAAAGGAAGTTCTGGTCCCACTTCCCATTCATCATGTAATCTGTGAAACACCACAATAGGAGCCAGAATTGTCAACACACAGGACACAGGGAGCTTAGCAGTTAGCATTCAAGCATTTCGGACAACACAGTGCCATTGATGCCAAGCACCCGAAACCAGGCGTAACCAATCTATAGAGGAAGCACCAGCAGTGTCAGATCTGGAGCTCGATCCTACTTGGGCCACTTACAGGTTACAGAAACAGTTTAGAATGGCAGGTGTGCGCCATCTACAGGCAAAGAAAGTAATAGCTTTGCTGCGTGCAGGTGATTAAATTAAAAGTAAGCTTAACTTTCTTTGCCTGTAGGTGTTGACCTCGACATGTCTTGATTTAAACTGTTGCTGCTATTTTTTTACAAACCAGTTTCATAAGATGCTTGTGCATCTAAAAAGGCACATCTGTAAATAAAAACAAACACAGCTGCAAGAAAAACAATTAACAGCTGCAAGGAAAGGTGTCATCACTGAAACGGCCCTGCAGAAATGAGACTGTATTTAATGAAGAAGCCATTATTTCCATACAGCCGCACAGTTCACACACACACCCGACAAGCCTCCTCCACTACCTCCAGACAGAGACAGGCACCTGGAAAAGCCTGCCCCCGATCATCAACTGGAGGTGGGGCAGTTGATGCCAGTGCTCCTCTCTGGGCAGGTGGCGGGAGGATAGATGGGATAGGTGCCAACGAGGGGCAAGGGGACAAGAACTGAAGCCCCGAAATTGAATGATTAGACAAATGTTGATATTTCTGACAGGATCAAATCACGGAGGCAGAGAGAAACGGTGGTTGCCTTGCCGGGCACCTGACAGGACGTGCATAACAGCTGGCATGCTAGCTGCCTGTCTGTCTATCTGTGGGTCTGATGGAGTGGTCTTCACCTGGCAGGGGTGTTTTGGCGTAGCTGCGGTTGGGGGCCTCATCTGAGCTCGTCTCTGTGTCTGTGCTGAGCCGACTGGGGATGATGTCCACGTGCTTTTTCCACGACACCTTACGGAGATCCAGGTTGGACCCCACCAACTTGACATATTTCCAGCCTTGTATTCGAGGTCATAAGGGAGAAGCAAGCAGGCCATGGATAGATTTGTAGCGAAGAAGTACGAATGGTTGCTTTTACATTACTTTATAAAAAAGCTACCAAGCACATAAATGGGATTATATATATGTATATATATATATATATATATATATATAGATAGTCCAAATTGTCTTGAAGGTGAGGAGCAACATCAGCATTAACTTCCAAAAAAAACTGACTAGGAGCACCAAAACGGCTGCGGAAAGCAGGAGAGTGACAGCAGATTTAGGGAGGGAAGTCCTTGCGGTTTGTGATCGTAAAGAACTTCGATTGCAGAGATCTGGGGATGCATTGGAAGCAGATTTTTTCTGCTGCCGTGCTGGGGCGTTTCCTGCAGGAGAATTTGCCCGTCAGATGGAAATGATAAAAAAAAGGGAGAGCCATGAGAATGATGCCATCGTTGAGCTTCAAAACTCTTACAGCTCTTCCTTAATGTCCCCATTGCAAAACATATGTGAATAATATCACAGAATAACTGAGAAAGAGCCAGAGAAAAGGAGAAGAGGCCTTCTCATGCTGTTTTTGGAGGGAGTCTCACAAGTTGGGCGATTTCCTACAGCCCAGATCTAACCAACATTTCACAGTGTTGTCCATTTCCTCTCCTAACCAGGCACTGACACCACAGCACACATTGCAAAAACACTTGGGTTAAACACTGTGGCTACAAGAACAAAGCAAAATGTCTGGGAGCACTGACAGTGAATAATTGGATCCATACTGCAGCGATAGCTCACATAGTCTGGCAGTCACATGCATCTTTCAGGAGCCAAAAATGTATCAGAATAGAGCATTAGCACAATGAGTTTACACTGTCAGCTGTTGTAAGTAGCTTGTGGTTTTGGCTCGGGGTACCCACCATCACCAGAGACACTGGGTGTCTTGGAGCCCGTGGGGGACTTCAACACCTCATTGCTGTACATCAGGTAGCTGTCGTACTCATCTCCAGCCTCTGCATCCACAATAGGGATATCTGGAATGATGGGAACTTGGGACAGAAAGAGAAGGGGAATAAATCTCTTTTCAGGGAAATACAGATGAACTGGAAGTGTTCTAGAGGTGTGTTTGCCCCTGACTTACTGGACATAGGTCTGGCAGGCTGTGATGCCAGGTTGATGGTAGCATCTCTGAAGGGACCCCAGCCCACGCTGTTCTTGGCACGGACCTTGTACTGGTAGGTCTGGGCGTTCTGCAGGTTCTCGATCAACAGCATTCGCTTCTTGGGGTTGTCAATCTTTACTTTCTTAGCGGTGCCCGCTGGCTCTGTGAGAATAGCGATGAAAATAATGAAAATTATATATTGCAAATATTTGTACAGTATTTCCTTTCTTAGGTTGGAGTAAGTCTCTTACTCTGTTCATCGTCGATGGGTGTGTAGATGACTTCATAAGCTGTAATGTTGCCATTTGTCTCTGCAGGCTCTCCCCAGCTGACCTGAGTGACAGTTGGACTGATGACATTGAAGGCCAGACGTCCAGGTTCACCAGGCACTGGAAAAAACAGAGAACAGGAAGCGTTAATTCAAACTTGACCTAGTTATAACGAAAGTGTGTAGTAAGTTAAGACTTACACGTCACTAATTTTAAACTGGTTGCACCGCACAAACTTGTTTAATATGTATAAATGAGTTGCTACTAAATACTGACACACAGTAACTGTTGCGTAGCTAACTAAGTCAACAAAAGTAACGTTAGCTTGCTAATATATGACCTACCAGTTTAGAGTGAGGAGTTAAAGAGGTAATATAGAATACGGTTGACAAATTTAACCTAGCACCTGATGAAATACTGTTTAATATTAATTTCATTTACATTTCACAAAAATAGCATAAAATATCTAATTACTAAATCGCTGAATAACACAACTAGCTTAGCATTATCCACTCATTCTAAACTGTATGAATACGACTGATTCTGAAACACATAGTTCTCCATGTGTGTTACAAAGTATGTTACAAAGGATTGGCATTTTATTTGAACTTCTGGAAGTTTTGCTGCTACTGATGCTACAATGACTTCATGTCTACATAGTCTACACACTACACATGTTTTCTAGCAACAGATTTAGATATTGCCAAAGTGTTTCCTACCTTAGCTAAGATATAGTTTTAGTTTTAATGGTGCAATCTGGTTCAGTAAATCGCTCATCTGAAACCTGCTCACTGTTAAAACCTTAGAAAGAACTTTACATTCAAACTTAGGGATGTATTTAAGAATAGTTGGTGCAACCCAATATTATAAGATTATATTACACCAAAAACAAACAAAAAGCACCTGAATTCTCTTTACCAGAGAATAACTTTTTAACCAGTTATATCTGCTGCTATCTCCAGCCGTAATTCTCAGTAATTACCATCCTCCAGTGTTTGACAGGTAACAACGTCTGTATTGTAGCCATCTCCCAATGCATTGTAGCCGCACACTCGCATCTCATAGTCACAATAGGGGTACAGGTTGGTCAGCTCAGCTTGAGGAGTCTTCACATCTAAGACCTGTGCATCTTTCTCTGGGTCACCATAGATCCAGTACTTTACCTAAAACACACAAGGTAACAAAAGATACATAGCATGCATTTGAGAAATACCGTGTCTGTCGTAAATGATGGTTATAAACTCAAGGTGAATCTTCTCAACATGTAGATTTGATGTACCTTGTACCCCATGGGGTTACCAGGCGGTGGGTCCCAGTTGAGGCGGATGCTTCTGGGTCCAGTTGCTTTGGCCTTAGGGTTATCTGGGGCGATAAGGTGACCACCAGGGGAGGTGGCTTTCTGGTTTATGTAGCCCTTCTGTTGCATTTGGGCAACCTCTGGAGATCTGGGAGCTGCAGGAAGTGGAAGAGTATAAAACAGACGTTTACCAGATACAGTACCTCTGTTACATCGCTTCTCTCATCATATAAAATCTGTAATGTCACAACTCCAGAAACTCTACATATGCTATTGTGTGGTATTGTTAGTTCCATGTTCTTCTCTTACCTCCTTCAGTGACATTGACAATGGTGGTCTTCCTCTCTCCAATAGAAGCGTTGCTACTTGGCTCAAACAGCTCCAACTGGATGGTCTCTGGCTGGATTGGACCAGGGTGGGCCCTCGGGTCGATCACTATGTTCTTCTCCGTCTCTCCAGGAGCAAACTTTAGTGGGCCGGAAAGCTCAAAGCGCTGGGCCTTCTTGGTGCGCCATTTCACTGTGGCGGGGCTGTCCTGGTTGCGTGTGCGGACCACAGGGATGGTGTAGGTTGGATCAGATGTGGTGAAATTCTGGGCGCCCTTTTTAAACATCATCACACTGGGTTCTAGATAAAATAAGGTAATGAAAGGAAGAGAAGAAACCTTAGCAATCAGTGCTTTGACTGGGAGAAAGGGTATGACACACTGATTTAAAAACTTCGTGTTCCCTTTCACCTGGTTGGTCTGCGATGGTGACCGTAGTTCTTGGGTAGCGTCCCAGCTTGGCACCCTGCCGTGGGTTACTGAGATCCATGACAAACTGCTTGACCTGTTTGTCTTCCAGGAGGCCGTCTTTCTCGCCCAGTTCCAGCAGACGAACAGGCACTGTTTTCTGAGTTTCACCAGGACCATATGTCAGGTCCCCTTCCACAGTCACGTAGTCCTAATATACATAGAAAGAACAAGTTAGGAATACAGCCCTGCTTCCATCCTGTATCTCAGCTACTCCTCATTTCAAACTCAGCCCTTTTCACTGGGAAATGCCAAAGCCATTTCAGTTATGGTAGGAATAAATATATCAACAATTGTAGGGCAGTACACAGCCATCAGCTCACCTTCTTATCCTTGGCTGTGAGGTCCCGTGTGCGGTAGGTGACCTGTGTGCGTCCATCTTCTATGATCTCTCTGCTGATTGGGATGTTGGCCACCCCGTCCTGCCGGCTGTAGGTGTAGAAAGGCTGGAGGAACGAGAAGACACTGGTGGCTGGGGAAGATGAAGGGGAGAATCCATTAGAGTAATCCAGAGTGAACACTTCCCTTTCCCATTAGTTCAGGTCACAGCTCTGATGAGTTGATCCCATTATTTTCTTTTTATTGAAAAGGTTTACATACAAAGCTAAAATTGTATTTTCAAGTGCAAATCTATGAAATCTAAGATTGCTCACCATGCTCTTTGATGATAGTGATGTTGACCAAACGTTTTCCAATCTCAGCGATGCCCAGTGGCACATCCATGGCCTCCACCAGTAGCTGTTTCTTGTCATCGTCTTCATCCTTGACGAAGAGCGGCACGTGAACGTCTACTGACTCCACACCTTCTTGGAACTCTATGGCTCCAGCAGCCTCTGCAGAGGAAGAGCGGTTGAAACCACAAGATTTATGGCAAGACTGATAGAGATATAAGCTGCTCAGCAGAGGTCAGAAAATGATTAGTTTAACTTTGCTACAAACTGTACATGAACATGTTCTTTTCAGCCACACACACAAATAGTTAACACACACCTTTGTCTGTGGCCACAGTGTAGTAGCCGGGCACCACTTTGAGGTCATTTAAGTTTCCAGACTGGACATTTTTCTCAGTGAGTTTGACAATATCAGGGTAGTTGCCGCGTGGAGCAGGCAATACTGTGTCCATGATGGCGTAGTCCTGCCTGAAGTGCACAGGAGAGGCAGAGAAGTTAGACATGCATTATGCTTTGCTTACTTCAAAAGACAATAAACTCTTGTATTGTATTGTACCTTTTTCCAGCATTTCTCTGCATTCTGCAAAAAACAAAAAAGTATTAATGAGTGAGAGAACAGACATTTCATTTCTATTTTTGTCTTCATTACAAAAACATACATACTGTATGCAACTAGACATGCAGTTTAACATTTGTTTCCTACCTGAATGAGGTCTTCTGCACCTTCTGGGCACCAGGAATCTGCTTGTACACCTCATTTAGCTGAATAAAAGAACAAATACAGGACTCAGCGATACAGTCATCATTTATACACTAGATGTGATGTGACCACCAACAAACAAAAAAACACTCACATTATCAGACACTTCCTTGCGGAGCTGTTCAGCGTCTCTGGATTCGGGGCGAGACAGGTTCTCAGAGAACAACTTGTTTAGCCGGAGGGAGATTGGGAACTGGACTACAGGGGAAAAGAAGAACCACAAAGATGAAGCAGAGGTTTTAACTATTTTAACTTATCTTTAAATCCAACATCTGCCTTTCCCCTTAATGCAGTAGGTCAGCTTGTTGCTGCTCGAACATAAGATCACTCACTGATCTCTTTAGGGTTGGGCTTTATCAGAGCCTGGGGGTGGTTTGGTCCTCGATGTACGTTATCAGTGACCTTCCAGCGAACCACATCGGTTCCTTTGGGTGGGCCGGTCCTAACCATCGGTGTGTCTAGATGGTCTGAGGTGAGCAGAGACTGGCGGAGCAAATACTCATCTTCCTTGAAGCCAACCATGCGACCTGGAGAGAATATACATAAGGTGACTCATACTCAACATGGTCCCAGGTGGGAGGATGAAGGATTCAAAGAATACTGTCATGTGTATTGTAACAAACTTACCTCTCCTGCAGCAGGGCAGCAGGGCAAGACAGCTCTGTGTCAAGAGAACACAAAAGACATTACTTCCACTGATAATTGAATATAAATATTGATAATTTACAGGTGTAAATATGAGTGTTTATACCTGGCAGCAGGTTTTACAGCAGGCACAGTATTTCCAGCAGCAGAGCAGCAGAAGTGCCAGCAGTAACAAGAGGAACAAGAGGAGTGGGAGCAACCACAGGAGGCTAGCAGCAGGACAATCTGAAGGTTTGTTAGAAACACAACAAAAGAATTTAGTTTGTAGCGCTCACACACTTCAAAAAAATTACATTAAAAAAGGTGACTTATCCACATAACACTTTTCCTTCAAATCTAGGTTGGATAGCCAACTGTGCAAAGTGGGACCCCAAAGGACCCCAAAAGGCCCCAGGTTCTATGCATCTATAGCTTTTTGGTAATCTTATTAACATTTATGATGTGGTCCTGTTTTATAGATGAGCTCCCACAATAAAGGGTCTAAAGGTTGTAAAGCCCCCTGAGGAAAATGTGTGATTTGTGATATTATATAAATAAAACTGACTTGCCTTACTATGTGCACTGGACTTGGACATTAATGGTAATGTGGAGACAACAGGGTACATAATGCACAAAGATAGGGAGATCAATAGGGGTCAAACAACTTATTTTAGCCCTGTTTTAAATATGAACTCAATTTCTTTTTTAAATGTGGGTGAAGCTTCCCTCTAAGAACCTGGTACCTGTTTACAAATCTATTGATGTGCATGCTCCTGTTATATCATTAATGAACTGCAGAGATATTTTCTTTTACTGCACTGCAACAAGACAGTGTTTTAAGAAATGACACATCAGTTGCTGAAATGAAAGCAAAGAGTTTGTATGATACATATGCAACCTGCAACTCACCTTTCTTTTTGAGCACTTGAACCTCCAAGTCTTTAACTGTTGGATCTGTGGGGTTTTCGACAGTGTAGTGGTACGTACAGTCGTCATCCTCATCACGGAAACTGCACGAATCAAGCACTTTCTTCGCTGAAAACACATACACGCACATTGAACTGTTATTGAGTGTTTTTCAATGAAAAGCAAATCACAGCCCTTCGAATCCTCTTATATGTCCTTACATTCTTTGAGTTCATCCACCATGACAATTTTGAAGGGGCACTTTTTACACTCCTCTTCATCTTTCTTCTCTCCGGTCTTCCATGCCTGACACTGGACACAGCCCCTTGTAGCTTCACACACGCCCAACTGGGCCTAGACAGGACACAAACACACACACGCACACACACACAAAGGTCAGGCAGGACTGCACAGAAACACTAACTAATATTATAAAGCTAAAAGCATATCAGGTATGATATGAGGCATTGAGTGTAAATGAAAAAGCAAAAACTAGAAATTGTGTTGGAAGTTGAAATTGATTCCAATGCACACCCTGTGACATACTGTAAATACACATATTTATACATTACATCCACACACCTGGAAATTTGGCTCACAGGTTGCAGTCATCTCGACAGCAGAGTGTGAACACTCACAGCGGCCGCACACACATTTACCGCGCCCGTTGCAGACACCCTGGTCCAGACAAAGACACAGTCAGGCACCAACTGACATGCAAGGTGACATAACCTCATCTACAACAACAAACATTGTCGCCTCTACTCACGCCCTTGTTGTCCAGACAGGTCTGGTTGCTCTTGGGACACTCACAGGCCTTGCCCTCCCAGCCCTCGGTACAAGCACACTGACCCATAATGCAAGAGCCACGGTCTGATAGGAGAAAAAAGTATGAGAGTGAACTGTTTTATCACTGCGGTATGTGCTTTGTGTGTGTGTGTAAACAGTGGTGGCAAGGTAATTAAGCAGAAATGACGAATAAAATACAGACAAAAGCTTTATCTGAACATTCCTTGAACTTGACACAGATTGATTAATTGATACTGATGATCAAATTACCATAATGTGTCACCAAAAGCTCCTTTACTGTAAATTTAGGTAAATAGCATTTCATAGTGCCAAAACAACTTTTGATTAGACTACTATAATAATGGAACGCATGATAGACATCATAATATGCTATTTGCTAGATTGATAAATACAGGGTTTTGTATGTATATAAATAGCACAATAGCATTATGGCACAATAGGGGTGATGGTGACATTATACACATACGTACAACCTTTGATTGCTAATTCAACAATCACAAACCGTCGTACCGTTGCAGAGAAAGCCACCATATCTTTGACACTGGGTCTTGTCATACTGACAGTAGGCTCCTTCAAACTGTTCCTGGTGGCACACACAGGTTCCACACGCCAGGCATTCTCCGCGACCTGAACAAGGCTCTTTCGAGCCAGGACCTATACACTGGTCTTTGGCCTGAGCTGAAACACTTGCTGAGCAGTTACAGAATGCACCCAGCCTGAAGGAGACACATAGAGACAACCAAGAGAAGACAAAGACTTTTGTGAAACAGTTCATCACTTGGCAGAGGTGCAAGAACAAAGGTAAAAGGATTTTAATTATACATTCTTTGTAAGAATGAATAATTAAAGTCTCACCAGCCATCACTGCACTGACACTTGCCGCACACCAGGTCTCCGTTGCCGTTGCATCTGGCTGCTTTAGGGATGGATGTCTGGAGGACACATAAAAGACAAACTGGGGTTAATCTGCCATAAAGAAGTATGAGTAAGTGACTTCATCTCGACCTGTTCTTTGCTTTAGTGTGTTAATCTGTGTGCCTACCTTCTCACAGTCGCAGACTGGACACAAAACCGTAGCATTAACACTGACAGCAGCATTAAAGGTTGTAGGTTTGACTCTCATTATGCCTGCTTTTTCATCCGGATTCATTTGACAGACAGGCGTCTCATCGCTTGTTCTCAGGGCTTTGAGCCTCATCTGGAACTTGCCCTGAAGGACACACACACACACACACACACACTGTGAAGAACATTTGTATGCATACTAAGCAGAAAGACTCTTAGCAGAGATGGTTAGACCAACAAGTTAGGAACATTTTAGACTTCTTGACTACAGTTAAATAGCCTGTACAACTACAAAAACTGATTTTAGTTATTCATTATTTTATTCGGTCAACAATTTGTGTAAACAGATTATTCATTTGATAGCAATAATGTAAAGCCATCGTGACAATTACAATTTTGGTGATAGACTGATGACTCATTTCATTCCTCCAAACCCGACCCTATTTTACAAAAGAAGTTAGAAAAGGGTCAAATGAAAATCTATGTATCTGCTTGCAATAGCAGGAGGTACTTAAGATGCTCGATTTAAGTTTTTGGTCGTTTTTTTCCCCATGTAATTTATTACAGTCTGCTTTAAATATGTGTATGTAAATACTGTAAGTAAAATCCTTGAATATCTGTTGTGTAAAACTTGTAGGTGAATAAGAAGATGAAGAGGAAAATAGAAACTGTGCTGTGATGTGATGTTTTTCTAACCTTTTTACTTTTTTCATTTATCTATTGTTTTACCCTTTAAAAGTTATACGTGTGAGATTTAAAACATTAATGTAAGGTAATGCAAAGTCGGTCTGGATGCACATGCATTGGTAGTGAATGTGAGTCCCTTTGTTTCCAACTCAGCCAGCCCATTTCAAGACTATTTTCTCATCGAACTCAGTGACTTATGGGTTTATTTCAACCTAGCCGTGTTGGTAATTGTTTAAAAGATTGAGTTTTATTTTGTTTCTGTCTAGTTTGAAGTGAGTTTTACGATTATCTGCTAGGTACAATTACTAGTTTTGTTGATGGTGTCGGCCGAAGCACCCGTTGTTTTGGTCTGAGATGCTGGTACTCTACTGCAGCATCCAGACGCATATATACAACCTTTAAATGTATATTCATGCATTATCAAAAATAGGTAGTGAAGTGTAGACTATTTGTAATTGTAAAAATCTAAATGGAAAATACATTTAAGAAAATAAATAATAAATAAAAACATAATGAATATATTAGTTGTAAGCACGAAATATCAATCTATCAGCTTATAAAAACAACATGCGGTCTCCTAAATCCAAAATGAGTGTATGTTGTGTGTTAAGTCAGTTCTTTTCATCTTGTTTTTCTTCTTACTATTGCTCCAGGTTTGAAATCAAAATTCCCGTATTGCGCAATGCTTCCACTGGTGGACAAGAACTGTGTCTCAAAAGCCTTGGGTTTCTCCTCTGAACGGATGCTCATCTTAGAACGGATATTCTGAAAGGACACATGAGAACATCAGCATTTTCTGCAGCATCGTCATTCTTCCACTTGACAACTGTCAGAGGAGGTGACGTTTTACCTCAAAGGCAGTCCCCATGACTTCCAGGATATTGGATGAGTCTTCTTGCAGCAGACCAACCTCAGCAATGGGGAAATATTCTTGGAGTTTCTACAGAGAGAAGCACACACAATACAAAAAAAATGAATGCATGACATGTTTTAGGAGCATAACTTCAACTGAAAGCTGAATAACTAAAGCCCACCAACCTTGTAGTACGTGTAGGAGTGGTTGGTGACAGCAAAGATGGGTATGATGTTGTGTTTGCCCAGCAGGCGGACCAGTGTGGGTATCGAAGGGTAATCCTGGTTTATATCCTCTGTGTATTTGCCAGCTGCGTCCAGGTGGCATTGCTCGTCGTTGCGAGGCAGGATTCCTGACAGCACGTTAGCACCATCAGCCTCGTAGTGAAACGCTGACTCAGTGGAGAAAACCAGGAGATGTGTGCTGTTATCGCGCCAACCAATCCTATCCTAGAATAAGAATAACAATCAAATGGGAGCAGAAGATACAGTAGTTAGTAGAGAATAACCGCAGATAAAAGAAATAAAAAGGTGCATATTTTGCAGAGCACAAGCCACTGACATATTGAATTTCCTTTCATCCGTCATATTCTTAAAACTGCCATAACTAATTACTTGGCCACATTACATAGATACATTATCACATTTTAAGTTGAACAGGAACTGTTTCCTACACAGACAGCAGATACAGAACAACATTATTGATATGGAGGCATATTTGTGTCCACCTGTCACTAACCTTATCTGTCATTTGGTACTAGAAAGTTAGTGGGTTTTTAGAGCTTTTTAGATTAAAACAGCTTTCTGCTGCAGCTGAACTAACCTTACGAGGCAGCTGGACTCGCTATGTCCGCTTGTGTCCGAACCACAGCGGTTTAGACCGATCAGTGTCCTATGAGGAACTACTGGCAGCTACAGCATGAGTTAGGGATGGTTTAATGCTGGGTGTGTGTGATATCATGTGTGAGAAGTGACTGTTCGCTCAAAAATAACAATTCACCTGTGATACAACATGATAGACAGATGGTTCATGCAAAGTATTTCGTGAAAGTGCCTGCCTTTTTCCAACCAGTTCCCAACAACTTCCCAAATGGTTCTGTGTAACAAACCAACAACAATGAGCTGAAAGATGGTAAAAAAGCTCTGTAGAGCTGAGGGAAACTGGAGGGTTTGATGATAATTTGCTGTAGGTTCATCACACACACTAATTTGATCCATTATTATTATAAAAATATTGATTATAGCCACTTTAAAGACATCATTATTAGATAACATTATAAGAGTGACATTAAGAGGATCACAAGCAAGAAACTTCCTCTGCTCCCTTTTACTTCTGAAATATTTATCTGTGACATGCTAAAACAGTAGTAACAGTAGCATGAGGAAAGAAGAGTCATAAAGTCAGTGAACTGAATCACTAATGTCAATTACACAGCATTATGTACCTAAACATCAATCACCATGCTTTACCACATCAGTAAGGCTGTAGCAGCAAAACCAAAGTGTACCAAATTGAGCAAAGGTGTGTTTTATTTTTAACAAGTTTAACAGAAAACCTGGTTTATCTTTTCTTTCAAAAGTTATATGGTCTTACAGAGTATTAAGAGGTAAGTTTTAGCCTGGGCAACATCTGTTTTGTATTTAGTATTCTTACTAACCCCACAAACTGCAGCCTGCAATATGGCATCAAAACCTCCTTCAGGAGCGTCCAGGTTGCCAGATATTCTCTCTTTCTGGAGCTCACTGTTGAAGAAATCCAAGTTTGTTGTCAGCTTGATAACATTTTGGAAAGAGAACGGAGGGTCGCTGTTGGGCCACGGCTGTGCGAGTCTGAGAAGGTGGAAGGAGGACAGACAAAAGACAAGAGAGAAAGGTTATGGCCTGTACACTAGATTACACTACTTAACGTATGTGCTTCTGCAATGTGTTCATGTCATTTTCTCTCTTACTTGGAGGGTCTCATGTCAGTCTGGGGTTCAATCACTTTGTCCACAAACTTTCCAAACCCAATGGTGAAGTCATTTGACAGCTTCTCCACCAATACAGCTGCAGGAAATACATTCAACATCATCAGTATTAACGTCGTCAACTTATTCGACAGTCATCGCGACACACTGCCGGTACACAAATGCTCACCCAGCTCTTTGCCCATCCTCTTCAAGTTGTCCAAATCGTCAGCCATGGAGTTGGAGAAGTCCATAAGAATATAAAGGTCCAGAGGGCCTCTGGTCGGAGTAAACACCTCTACATTCACCAGCCTCTCCTCTCCTGGAAGAAGCTGCACGCTCATCTTTTGTGGAGACACTTGAGACTGCTGAAGCCTCATGTTGATTTTTTGCTCCTGAGCAGGAAAAAATAGAGGTTAGGTTTAGATTGCATTCTTTTGAAATTTAAACAAGAACATACATTTAAGACCAAAGAATGGTAGAATGACTGGAAGACAAATGAGGGTGATTAAGACTTACTTCTTCTATCTTCATACTGCTCTTAGCTGTGATTACAGCAGCAGCATTGCAGCCGTGTAGCCGTATATTGCTGTCCAGGTCACACCGAGGGCCGTTAAAGGTCTGAGCAAACAGGAAGTTTGATTAGTTAGTTTTTATTTCTCAGCATTAACTTACATAGTCTTCATATTACAATCAGTTTTGTTTCATGTCAAGTATAAATTCAGCCTGAAGATTAATTCTTCACCCTGCAAATAGTAGCAAACTCCATCTGTTGATGAAGACCAGGAGTTAAAGTTGAAAGCTCTAAATAAAGATTGCGAGTCAACCTTTAGATAAGATTTTTGTTTTTTGTCAAATTACTATTATTACATTACTGAAATGTCATACTTTCATACTGGTTACTTTATGACAACTGAGGCATCTCCACAATCCCTGAGCAGATTCCATCCTCTGATGAAGACCATAACATGCAGCTGTAAGTACCCAAAAAAGCTATTAGGTTGACCTTGAGTTAAGATTTTTTTTGTCAAATTAAAAATTGGAATTTGCCTTAGTAACTACTTTATTATATATATGTATATATATATATATATATATATATATATATATATATATCTTTTTTACAAGAAT
>NW_023339651.1:20611631-20629024 GCF_004916995.1 Morone saxatilis | reverse complement strand
CTAAACGGCATGCCATAATATATATATATATATATATATATATAAAACATGGTATGGTAAAAGGGGGCAGCATATCTCCCTGAGGAATGCTACAGCCCTGATAGATTTGAATCCAGTTCTTTTATACTCTTGCTGTTCTGTCCTCTCACCTCATCAGAGCAGTAGGCGCAGTCTTTCCCAGACTGCAGGCATTCAGAGCAAGTTTTGGCCCTGGAAGCGAAGCAGTAGTTCACTGTAGGGGGGGGCAGAGGGAGAGCAGGAGGGGAGAGTGTCAGAAGGAGTCCCAGAGAGGCAACAAAGTGAGAATCAAACCCATGAAACATAGCTAGAATACCTGCAGTAACTCTAAACAGACTTTGGCACAAGACCTTATTTTCTACTGATAGTGTTAAAGTGAAACCAATGCTGAAAACAACAGCACACTAACAGTGATACAGTAGTAAACAAACAGTTAGATAATAAATATATTTATATAAGATTCCCTGATCTGATCTTTAAGAAAAATCCTCACAAATACAAGAAACATCATTTACTGTATATACTGTGGATTCAGTAATATTTCACTATGCCATACACACATAGTCTAATAGCAAGTAAACTGAGCTTTATTTAGTTTAATTTAGTTTTAGCAATCACTTAGTCAGTACAATGACAGAAATTAGTGAGCCGCTCAATTCACTGTCTCCCTAAGGCCCAAGCTAATGTCTTCAATTAGATTTTTTTTTCAGATCAGAAGTAACAAAAAAGCAAAATATTCATTATTTAATTATATAAAGCACTGAAAATAAAAAAATCCCTACATTTTACACAGGCTTGAATTATAGACTGGAAATAGTTAAATGATTAAAATAATTGTTGATTCATTTACTGGCAATCCACTGAGTATTGTATCTTACTTTGTTCATCAGTAAATAAGCTCACCCCACCCCTGTTTGTATTACAACTATTTACCTAAAGAAACATATACCCAACCATTCTATTTAGGCTACTATAATATAATATAAAGGAACATGTCAATAAATGACTTGTAGTGAAATAGATAAATGATTTTGAGATTAGTTATGACTCTGGGCTTCCTCACCTTCAGCATAGCAGCAGGTCAACAGGACAGCTAGAAGCCCAAGGCTCACTGAGAGATGTAACGTCCATCTCCCCATCTCCTTCCTGTAACAGAAACACAAACAAACAAACACATTCATGTATGCAGCTAAGACCCACTGTTACAGAGAGAGAGACAGAGAGAAAGACTCCTATCCCCCGGTGATATCTCTGCAGACTAAGGTGTAACTTGAACCACCTGTACTTTCCCTCAGTCAAGCCCCAGAGAAAGTGGACAGGCCCAGACACTCCCCTTACCTTCACCTCAGTTTGTGAAAAGAGCTGCTATCTGAGAGCGGCTCAAAACAGAAAGACACTCTGTACTTTCAGAAAAGCACACTTTTTAAAAAACTGTTTTCCTCTCCCCAAACAAACTGAAAGCTATTTAAAGAGTCTAAACATTTTATACCTGAATATGGGCATAAATAGGGACCTATGTACATCTGTAGTGGTATGTAGCCATGCAGATAGTTTGGGTGCTCAGGTTTTGAGATATGTATCTATGAGATTGCTGCCCTTATCCCCGTACAATGGAGGTAAATGGAAATGTTGTTTGCTGTCAAACGCTGTGAAGAGTTCCTTTGAAACTACTTTCTACAGAAGGAACAGTCACTTTAAAAACTCTGCTTGTGGAAATAGATACTCAAATGGACTTTTTTTAATGTGAATGTCCAACCTTTTCAATACCCCAAATTCCATTTATCTCCATTATATTGAGTTTGAGACAGGAATCTTAAAGGCATTACAAAATCATCAACCAATACAGGGCGGGACCTGGAAATATTCCGGGCAGCATGCTTTGTAGACTTCACAATAAAACCGCTTTATAATTTTATGCTGGAATCTTGGATGGGGAACAATCTGACACACAGGAAGCAACAAAAAATTATCTCCACTAAAGACAGGAGGTGGAGAGTGAACAAAGGGCACTATGTGGCATGAAATGTCTCAGTAATTGTCTCAGTGGGCAGATAACTGAATACTGTACGTGCCACCGCAGGGCACAAAAAAATGATGATTTGTGCTGTGAAGATTTACAACTCTGAGAAGGAATTTCTCCTTGAGGCGAGAGAATGACCCGTCCAAGTTAAAAACACAGCCTGAAAACACATGGGAAAGGCACCTTAGCGCCTCGCTGTGAATTTGAGCTCACTACAGGTGTGTGCGCGTGGGTGTGTGTGCGCGGGGGGGAGTTCATGCCATAAGGTCAAACATAAATCACTGGCCGAGATGGGTCAGGGAAAAAAACAGAACAGACCAGCTCCTATCCTCCAAACTTGACCACCAGTTACGGAATATGAGCCGAGTAGAGAAAAAGCACTTTGTGTTTGTCCTCCTTCTCGGACAAAATCGGAGGCACGCAGGCGTTTATGACACCGACAATAAACTGGGAGACACAAATTACAGCTTCCAAGGGACAGAAAATAGAACTGAGTCATTCATGCTGCTTTCTCTTTGGTCTGAATGACACCGTGGCACAAAGAAAGCAAGACAGGACTTTTTTTTTTCTGAGTTCAAAGTTGTTGCATGCCTGCCAGGTGAACATACCACCGCTGGGTGTGGGTCTGACCCCTGTCGTGACATCATCAGTGAGGGGTGGAGGTCTTCAGTAAAAGATTTAGGGGTCATGCTCGGGGACCTGCCTTTGACAGTAAGTTAAATCACAGCGACACACACCTGGAAAACCCCTGCCTTTGAAGCTATCACTATATTCCACCTGAAAAACCCCAAATAGCAAACTAATACAGCAGGTCTGTAGCCGTCAGCAGAGTGGCTTATATAAACATTGGGAACTTTCTCTCTACTGTTTGTTCTGATCCAGTGTCTTTCACCTGTGTTGCATTGGGCAGTCATGCAGAAAAAAAAAGAAAAAAAGAGAGAGATTCAAGAGAAACTAAGCTAAATCCAAATATTGCATGCAATTCTAAAACCACATGGTGAGATATAAAGTTACATAACGCACACTTTACAGCCATACACCTTGCTCAAAAGTCAGACAAACATGAACCAGCAGAATAATCAGTAAATGTTGCAAGGTTGAGAACAACACATTTAAGGGTGAAGGGCATTGAAAACAATGGAGCAATTAGGACATTTATGAGTGCATACAAAGAGATTACTGATCAAACAAACCTCTTACAGCGCTCTCGCCCAGTCCAAGTCCAAAAGTCCAACAATAAATAAGAAAAAACTAATTCCCCTTTTGCTTTGTTTGACCCAAGAGTTTGGGAAAAGTTTGTATCCACCTGGAGAAAAAAAACTTCTTCAAGTCCTTGTGTCAAAGTTCCAACAAGAAGAAAAGGACAGACTTCCAATTTTCTTTTCTGTCTTTTGTTACTTCCTTCCTGTACAGTCCGGTCTGGTCAAATATTGACTTATTTGCCCTCAAACTCAGCTGAGTCGGGTGTGTGTGTCTTTCTGCGTCTGTGCAGGAGGTTTTAAGTGTGTACGAGAGAGAGAGATAGGAGAGACAGAGAGACTCAGACCAACTGAGTGAATATGACTGTGTGTGCTGCGACTCGATCCCTCCTTTAGCTTCTGTGCGCACACACACACACACACCCACCCACGCACACACTCTCCCTTCTCTATCCAGGTGAGTGGCTGTGACGGAGAGGGTTAACTCCCTTCCTGTACCTTCTATCTCATCCCCACCCTGTTTGAAATTAAAAGCTCCACACCTCTGTGTGTCAAGGCCCCCTCCCTGCTGCATTCCACCCCAACAGGAGTTCACCTGTGTGGGCTTGAGACAGGGGAGTCAGGCCCCTCCTTCCATGGCCTCCTCCCAGGCTCTTGGGAGTGGCACACAGAGCAGAACACTGCCTCCAGGCTATGGGAAACGGCTTTGTGACTCTTGTGTTTACACAATCATGTGCTCATACAAACGGGCACATTTTCTACTTGTCAAATATTTGATATGAACATTAAGATTGCCACATATTTCTTCTCCCTTTTCTGGAGGTAAAGCCACTTCCTTTGCTCTTTAGAAGATAAAGAAAGTACCAGTATGTGAATCTGCCTTCCTTGGCAGAAAGAGCAGGATGGCACAGTGACCCTGACACTCGATCCTAGTGCTCATGATTAATTGTGTTTCTACAGCCTTTTACAAAGGAGCTAACAAAGCCAGAGTAAGCCAGATTGTGGAGTAGTTGTAATTTAGCCTCGTCAGTACATCTCTTTTCAGGGCCTTCCAAAACAGCCAATACAAATGAAATGAGCAACTCCGTGGTTAAGGTAAGGGAACAATAGTGGTCATGGTTACTGCCTACCATTCACTTTGACCTTCCGAGGTCCTGAGGTCATTGATTTTGTTTGGCCACTTGGGGGCAGCAGAACAAGCTGTAAACACAGCATTTACATATTATCACCTTGTAAAGTTGCTATGGTAAACGAGTGCTTACAGCCGCAGACCAACATTAGCATTCACTTGAAGTGATGTTTCTGTCCACCTGACGAATGTAAGTCCAACATTCATTCTCTTCATTGCCCTGTTTTGGTCTCAAGATCCAGACCGTAAAACCAAAACAATGAGTTAAAAGAGGCTAAAACTCTCCATATAGCGTATAGTGCAACTGCAGAGGTGGGTGATACTGTTTTTTCGTCGCTACTAGCGACCACTTTAACATCACACAGTCATTTGATCCATTGTTAATATAAAAGTATTGATTAGGTAGCTTTAAAGGTCCAATGTGTAGGATTTAGTGGCATATGGCGGTGTAGTTGCAGATCGCAACTTCTTCGTTTCACCCTCCAATTTCCAAGCTGTGGCTGTGAAAGGTGTTTGGTTTGTCCCTTCTGGGCTACTGTAGAAACATGGAGGTTCAACATGGTGGACTCTTAAAGGCGACCCAGTGTCTGTAGATAAAAACAGCTCATTGTAATTTAACAAAAACATAACGATTCTTCTTTTCAGGTGATTATACTCTAAAGAATTAAACCTATGAATATTATATTTCATTTCTGCCAACAGATCGTCCTAAATGTTACACACTGGACCTTTAAGAGGTCTTGTGTCAATATATGTAATGTCTTGCTTCCCAGGCACAGCAGAAAATACTGTTCAAACTGCACTAAAATGAACTCCAAATCTTTAACATAGCACTTTTTATTTCCCACCAACTCTGACATTAAACTGATTTTGATCAGCCACCATGAGACATTGAACCCCTAACGTAAGCAATACCTCCAACCTGTCACTGTAAATATTATAAGTTATGATACACACATAAAATGTAAATTGTTGCTTGCTGTTGTTGATAGAGAATTGCTCAGATAAGAAATGACACACCACATTAGCCCTAAACCAGCATTCTTTCTTGCTAACCACATTGGTTTCAACAGAGTTTAGTAGTGAATCATTTGCCGTTTTCCTTCTGGCACTGATAACTGTTATTGTGAAACCTCCTCATGGATCCAACAGTGTAAAGTCAACTTCATATATTTTCATTTTAAAGTTAAATCACAGATGTTTCAAACTAATTTATTTGCTGCATGTCAGAATAAAAAAAATTGCTTTAATGCTCGCCACAGTATCAAGAAAACTGAAAATGATTTACTGGTATGAACCCAAGTTTTCTATAGTTCGCCTGCCTGATAAAATCAACTACAGTATGAGAATACCATACAAAGATGTTCTGGTCTTCCTCACAGACAGTTTCGTCTCCTCAGCCTATAAGTGCAGATAGTCATAGTTAATCAGATGATACACGGATGTACACTTCTTTATCACCCACCAGCGGGGTTAAACCTGTTAATGGATTGGTTCTGTGCATTTATTGTATAAACCTATAGATTGAACAAAATGTTATGAAAATGAACAAAACAGAGGTTGCAATTATTACACCACAGTTTAAGTTATGTTCACATTGTACATATTCCTTAATAAAGTTGTAATAAATCAAATTAGCACACAGACAAAACACTTGGTACATAGACAATGCACAGAGGGCCAGAGGTAGTGGGGGTCCAGAAACCCTGGCCCTGAGTGAAAATGATGTGCTTCTTGATTCTGTCTTGAATTTTATGTTTGAAATATTCCTAAACCTGCTCTTACATCGGAGGAACACATCACTCACTCATACCTTCATCACAGTGGTGGGGATGATGCTCTCTCTACTGATTAGGGCTGCAAATAAAGATTATTTTCATGATCAATTAATCTGACAATTCATTTCTTGATTGTTTTGTCTATAAAATGCTTATGAAAATAGTGACAAATGCCCAACATCATTTACAAGATGATGCCTTCAAATGTCCGTCCATACGCCAGAGATGTTCAGTTTGTTTACCGTCATGTCTGTCAAAGAAAAGTCACATCATCAGAGGTCTGTTTTGGAATAAATTATGTTTCTTTTAATCACTTAATTATTACCTTTTACATCCCCACATTTCTTCTTTCAATTCTTCCTCAGGAGCAAGAATCTCTAGACATCGGTGCCTGATCGCTGCTGTTTTAATAGGATTTGATTAGAAGTATATTTAGAAAGGAGTAGGAGTTCCAGATAGGCTCAGCGTTGTGTTCATTTCTCTGGAAAGACATTTCCTCTTGGCTCCGGCAGACCACACATCAGGCGTTAAAGGTTCATGTCAGTCACTGTCGCTGTACTACACCCTGTCACACGCCTTATAACAGGACTCAGACTCAGATCTGTACCCAAAGTTAACCCTGTGACACAAATCTGGGATTCAAGGAGTTAACATGACTCAGAGGAGAAAACAACCTTTTCCTCTTCACTGTACATACCACAGTGGGCACTCTGAAGCGGGACATACACAGCCGCGCTCCTAGCAACCAGATCTGGTTTGATACAATGGCTAACTTCTCTCAAGGGGAACAACTCTTCCCCCCTCTCTGCTTTCTTGGCTGACACTTCGGCGGTGATGCCAGTCTAAACAGCCCTTTCACATGCTGGAGGAGGAGCTGGAAGGGAGTGGCCCACCTACTGTATCATTTCTGTCTGTGTAAGGGTTTCCTGAGTGCAAGAAATACAGCACTTCACATGCTCCATTTGAGCTTTTAATAAACTCCAAGAAGTTAATGAGGGACGCTGCACAGTTAGATGTCTATTGTTAATGTAGAAAAGAGAATAATATCTCCTGTACTTTATAATCCCATGACATACATCCTACGGTTTCTATTCTCAGATAGAAAAATCAACAGTGGCATGTTGACACAATACTGAATAAATCGAAGCCTGCCATTGAAAGAATGTTTCCCCTTAAGTAAAAAGATGACTTTTTAAATGTTGTGCTCTCTAAAGGACATGACATCCCTGATACATCTTGTATGTTCTTTTGATGGACCATCATCCATTTGTACCTCTTACATTAGCACATACGTATAAGAGTATAAAAATGGACGTATGTAATATGAATAGTTTAGAGCACAGCCAGCAAAGGTGGCATTTACTGGAATACCACAACTGCAATAAGTTTGCTACTAAAATATTAAACATGTTTTCAGCAAATTGCTCAGCCAAAAAGAGGCCATATTACACCTTACGTTACTTGGTTGTAATTTAAGCAGAGGCGTGAGTGACAGTGAGGCCCTGTTTTAACAACCGACATGCTAACAGCTAGCCTAATGCTAGCTGCCATCATTTTTCTTGCAGCAAATAGGAACACATTAAATACATTTAATAACCAATACAACCTGTAAAGGCAATGGTACTCCACCAGGGCATTGACAGAACTTTTACTTATATTTGTTAGCATAATGTATTGCTCCCCACAAGATAACTGTCCAAGATTACAATTATTACAATCAATGGACCAATTTACAAAGACAATAAGCTGACATTGCATTTTGCCTCATTTAACCAATTAAAAGATTTAAACGTACACTATTTCTCCACAGGGTGGTGAGATAATGATGAACACTGGGCAGTTGGAGAAGTTGAATAAAGCTTTTTTGTTTCTAGGGGAGGGGCTTGATTTTCAGACAATACTGATTAAATGCTCAGCTATTTTCGAATGGGTGTAATTTAAACATTTAAACTGGTGGACTGTCGGGCAAAAAAAAAGTGTAGGATTAAGCGACATCTGCTGTAAAGGGGGGGATGACCTATCACAACCAAGCACGAGAAAATTGAAAACTATGGGAAAACTCACATAATGGTGAAAGGACCTATCTAGAAGCCAGTGCTTGATTTGTCCATTCATGGGGGCTACTGTAGAAATATGGCGGACCCCGCAGAAGAGGACCCGCTCCCTCTGTAGATAAAACGGGCTTGTTCTAAGGTAACGGAAAAACAACTTCTTATTTTACACTAATGAAAACACACCTATGAATATTATATTCCATTTCTGACAGTAGATCCTCCTTAATGTGACACACTGGATCTTTAAAGTTGGATTTTCAACCTCAAACATATACAGTAACAACCTTTCTACAAACAGAACAGGGATCTCTTTGATTTACCCTACTGTACCAATGTCTCAATTTAAAACATTTAGTTATAGAGATTGTCATTACATAACAATATAATATATTTCTACACATATTTAATATACAAAGTGAAATGAAATTGTTTCTTGACAGGTGGAAAACCAAAACGTACACCTACATACAGTTCATAAAGACAGTAGCTGTAGCATATTTCGCATTTATCTCATAAACTTTTCATTGTAATACTGTTAATTGAAACTTAAGACGTTACTTACTGTGAACAAGATGCTGTCGTGGTGAACTGGATTCATGGGCAGAAACCACAGAGCCGCTCTCTCCCCACAGGCTGTTGGGAAACAGAAACAATCCCAAATAAGAAAAATTGCATACGTTTTTGGATACAGAGGGAAAGACCGACGGGAATACTTTCAGCTCCCCTTTACTTCAAACTGAGTCCAGTCTGTGCAGCCCAACTCTTCGCCAATTTACATGACAAAAAACTCTTTTTGGACCAGTGAGTTCATTCAGTGCGTATAATGGCGTCTCTCTTTTTTCCACCCCAACAATAAATCTTGAGTGATGTTGACCACAGCACAGAGGACACCGGCGACATTCAGTGTGAGAAGAGTGTTTTGAGTATTCAGAAAGAGTTGCGAATGATGATGAAAAACACGGTAACCCACTATTTTCAAGGAAACAGAATGAAATTCTAACTATTAAAAGCTTTAAGAAGACATGTATGATAACAAAAAATACCATTAAGGGTGATAACAAGGTCAGTATAAAGTGTTTATTTAGGGAATTGCGTATGAGAATAATTAGCTTACCCATAAACATGTTTGACACGGCACCAAACTGCTACGCTAACTACCTCTAACTTTAATTTGATAACAAACATGTAAAAAAGGGTGATAAAGACCATATAAAGTTTAAATTAAGTTGTCCTACCTAGATAAGGGTTAACAATAGACTCAACACACAAAAGCGCCTACAGGAATAATTTATCAAATCTTTATGTTTTATTCGTTTTTATACATATGTATATATATATATATATATATATATAAATGTTGCAAAAACCAACTGAGTCAAATCTGCGTGACGGCAGCAGAATGATGGCGGGAGTTGAGGGGAAGTTGTGACCTGTTCAGTACAAGCTGTACATTGGGTGTGTCTCGTGGGCTCACCTGGGAAGCATGCGCGCGCTCACGTGAATTCACGCACACCTGCAGTGATGCCGATTTTCTAACGGTGAGTCATCGCGATAGCACTCCTCCGGGGACATCCTATGTGTCAGTCTGTTGTACACACAAAGATTCAACGTTATATTCATCTAGTATGTCTGGTTCAGTGCCATTTTAAAGTTGCACATAACTGAATATGGTAAGTTTAATTTATGTGTACAACTTTTCCCTTTCAGTAAACGGACACTTAAAGCAGGTTTACACTACATGCCGCATTCACCCATTCATACAGTGAATGGCAACGGCCATCACAAACACAAACTAACATTCAGACACCGATTGGGAGTAATTTGGGGTTCAGAGACACTTTGAGGAGGAGCCGGGGATCGAACCGCCAACCTTCTGATTAGTGGAGGACCCACTTCTTTAAATGCTTGTTTAGTTGTTTATATTGTTTTTGTGATGATTGTGCTATCACTTGCTGCTGTAACTCTGTAAATCAATAAAGTATTATTTATTTATGATCACTTTCATGACTCGACGACAAAAGAAGTCTATTTTCTATAGACCAGTTCATTATATGTTCATTTTTTAGGTAACAGCTTTTTTGAAGGAACCCTCCAGTAGGCTTAAACACTGTATTTCCTCCATCTGCAACCATTGCAGCTGGGAGGATCTGTGGAACCGAAGTGGAACCAGACATGAATGCCACCTAAGCATAACATATCAGACAGATGTCTTGACAAGGGACTACAGGTACTGTATTTGAATTCCAGGCTCTGCAGAAACACGTTGACATACAAGAATAGCATGAACATTTTTTCATCTACTGTACCAAATGCATGACTACTGTAATGTCTCAGAGGCAAAATGTGTGTATGATTCAACTAAATGTTATACATGACTCAGGGCTATGCGACAATCTGTTATCTAAATGTGCACATTCATAGAAGCGTCTTTTTAATGTGCAAATGATCAGTGACACATTGTTCCAAGCTGATTATTTGTATGTCTCAATACATGTCTGGAGGGGTTTTTTTTTATTTTGAAAATCTAATAATTTATTTGAATCTTGAATCAAATTTCCCATTTACAAATTTTTAAGCAAGTTGCTGCTTTATTGCCAGCCGTCATGCATCTTCTATATGACATTAATGTCACTAGGAATAAAGGGTTAGGTTTAGATAAACACAGGAAGTCAAAGAACTTTGCATATTTTCAGTGTTTAGTTAAAAGACCGCACACAAAGTTATTATCTTACACTGTGAAAGGTAATCACAGAAATATTTGAAGTTTGTAAGAGTAAACAAGTGGGAAGGTCTCTCATTTCTTTAATAATCCTGAAGCACAAGTCTACAGGGAACACACAGGCCCACTCACACTGTCCACTGTAACCCCGAGCAGCGCATCAAAGGTACACCAACCTCTTAATACCCCCCCCAGAAGAACAGAAGAACAGATGATGTGGACGCTGAGGCGAGGAAGGAACTCCACCTGGAGCACACATGCGTACCCTGACAGAAAAGACAGAACGTGTGTTTGTGTGAGAGTTTGTGGGTGTCAGCAAGAGAGCCAGAGATTCTTCAGTCCAGATTCGGGCCAATGCCTGCAGTCAATAGAGCTTGTTCCCGATAAAACAGGAGTGTCCTTCCAGTTCAACAGTAAACCTGTTTTGGACTCCATGCACAGAAGAAACCTTCACTTTCATTATGAAGTGTGGTGGTTTGTGGAAATGACAAAAAACACACAATAATCCATCTGAAAAGGCAACATCTCATCCATTTATTCACCTTATCGTCAATACATATGTACAAGTGTAAAAAATCTTACCGTAGCGACGTCAATATGCCAATGAAGAAAAAAAAATAGCTGAGAAAAATGATGCACATGTGGAGCTATTACACATAACTGCTAGAGGAGGCATGAAAATACTGCACCAGAACTATGGCTAGAAAAATAAACACATTTTCAGATATCTCTACCAGGCCTGTATGGGACCCTTTTCCTTATTAAACCATTGTCGTGCTCTTGTTCTCTTCAACTGTTTTAAACTAACAAATGTTGCCGACATATAAAAAAGAATAAAGACAGACGGGTTTCATCAGCGTGAGATCTGCATGCATCAGATTTTCTGAGGATCCATGAGTATTTTCACCAAACTGTGAACTTGGCTTTATGATGCAATAGTGCAGATACAATCCCAGAGATAGAAGGCAGTAAAGTCTTGAGATCAGTCCATATGGAGCAGAGTGCATTTGTAGGTTGGTTCTGAAGAAAATGTACAGTGTACAGTGTCCGTCAGCTCATTTGTCCTCTCTCTGCATCTTTTTACATACATAATGAGCACGGGACGACACAGGTCTTCCAGCATCACGTCAGTCATTGTTTCGGTCACTCAATCGTACAGACAAACATGATTCCGCTCGTTCTCCATGTTCACTGCTTTGCTTTCTTTAGGATGGTGCCCACTGCAGAGATGACGGTGGTCTTGGTGCCGCTGGCAGTGGTTGTCACGGACACGACAGCAGGCAGGGTCGCGGTGGTGGTGATGATGGTGGGCTGGGCCAGGGTCACTGGGATTGCAGAGTCCCACTTGCTTTTCCTCTTCTGGGCCTCTGCTGATGAGAGTAAACACGGGAGAAGAGTGAGTGATGGGACGGGATTTAAATCACCAGCTGCACGGGCTGTATGGCACTAACACAGTGTGCAACGTTTAGGAGGATCTATTGGCAGAAATAGAATATAATATTCAGTCTGTACTCATTATTATTATTATTATGGATTTAAACAATGTACAATTAAATTATTATAATATAATCATTTTTAAATAGACTTTGCAAATGTTTTATGAGGTAAGAAACACACTCAACATGTTTGTTAGACTTCAAGGATACACATCATATGATGGGAAACACGTAATGTAAATATTACTTTTCTTGGTGTACAAGAAAACGTCAGAGTTCCTTTAATCTGCAGGAATGAAATCTGTAAAATTGCTGTTTTTATCCATCTGTGAAAGTAAAGGCTTTTTGACATTCTAAACTATGTCTCTGTTCACTAAACGCTCTACTGAAATGTGACAGGATTATTATTATTGTGGATAAAACTGCAATGCTAAAATCAGAAATAATCTCTCTCTACATATATATGGATTTTAAAACTTATTTTGAAGTTGAATGACTTTTCTCTTTGGCTTTAAGGCCCTGAAAACCACAGTAGAAAACCCAGGGTGCTGCAGGAACACATCATGTTCTACCAAAGAAAAAGATGATGTATTTCCGTGCACTAATCACAGTTTGGCTACATTCATATCAAAACAGTGATGACTGTCGTGGGTTTGTTTGCTTGTGCTGCTCCACCACTGTCAAACAAACCTGATCAAACCATTGAAATGAAAAATACTTTATAGGCTGATCTGATATGAAAAGAATCTCGCACACATCTCAACATCTGCTGCGCTCCTAATTCACATTTGCTTCATAGTTTATTAAACTTCTACACAGAGTGGCATTTTCAACCTTAAACCAGCAACGTAAAATTGTTGTGACATTTATGTATCAAGGTGTATTTATGAAGACTGAGACGCTGCAGTGGTGGGTGTTCACCTGTGGCTGTGGTGGTGGTGGTGTTGCTGGTGGTGGAGGCTGCTGTGCTGGAGGGGTTGGTGCCCTTCTTAGTCCCCGTCACGAACTCAATCTGTCCAAAACACACAATGTTAGAGCACTCATTTTATTCCTAGCACTGTCTGATGTGTAACCAACAACCACAATCTGCTACTGCTCACCAAAAAGCTTTACTGGAGGATCCTGGGCCTTGGGTGCCTTGCTCAAGGGTACATGGACAGTATTTGTCAGGTATGGGGGAGAAAATTACTCATTCCCTTCTGTCTGGTTTCATTCTCACATCAATATATTCCAATATCTTCCATGTGTCACGCTGTTTTCTAACCACGTGGTTGCTTAGAGACAACTATGACCTGTACGTCCCTGCACTGACACGTCATTTACCGCTGAATAATTATTTGAGAGGTAAATTGCGAAAAGCAAACGAAAGCTGGCAGACAAAGACACGCTGAGGTGTTTTTTAGGCTAACTTCTAGAGAAGATGTTTGCATTAACATGGAAACCCAGTGAAAAACACAAATGCCTGAGCCGCAGTTACGAGAGCTGAACTTGGCACTGTTGGTTTCTGCGTGTGTCTGGTGAAGGATGTAAAGTAGAAATTAACTGCAGCTGGTGGAGACTTGCCCCTGACGCAGACAGAGAACAGAACTGACAGCTGAATAATCCTCTTTCTGTTGTTAGACTCACCTTGGTCCGCTCCTTCTTCGCTTTCTCCAGTTTGTCCATCTCCACTTTCTGGGCTTTGGCTGGAAGGATAAGACACATTCATTGAGTGTTGAGTTCTAATCACACAGAGCTGTGAAGAAGAAGAAGAAGAGGAAGAAGAGCTCACCTAGCGCTTCATAGTACGAGTCCTCTGACCAGCCATGAGGATCAAACATATCTTTTGGGTAGTTGGTTCCCAGTTCATCTATACTGCAGAACTGAATGAGCTTCTCGTAAATGCTAAAAGAAAACCAAAGAAAATCCTAATAAGACATTAGTTAACTTTTGTTTTGTAGGCAGAGAAAATGAATGAGCTTTCGTAGTGTAAACAACACTCCATGTTTGTTGGTTGGTTGTTTTGGGTGTGCTCTTGGGCCGCACTGCATACCTGGGGTTTCTGAATTCTTTCTTTTTCTGGATGTGGCTGTTTGTGTCAAAATCTCCATGGAGCTTCCTCTCGTACAGCTTGTGGATCTTGTCCTGTTAGAAAACAAACAAATCAATAAGGACAGCCAGGTCGTCTCTCGCTGTAAGAAGATGAACACGTCTGCTTTGACTCAGCTTCCTCCACACTCCGCATTTGGCAGGACATACTGGCTGTGTCATCAAATCAACAACCTATATATACGATCATCTCTGCCTGAGGAAGGGTCAGTGTGAATGGAGCCATTGTATATAAAGTCTCTGATACCTCTGGAAAATATTTCACAACCAGGTTCAACTGAGCCATGCGGAGCTGGCAGATGTAGCCGGGGCATCCGCAGTGATGAATGAGGGCTAACGCGGTCTTTCACTGCCTTCCAAATCGACTAACCAAGGGTGTTCTTTGATCCGACACCATTACCGGCTGGATGACACGGCCCTCTGAGCCATTACAAATGAACCTTTAAAAATGAGTTATATGAGTGCTTTCTGACCTGCCGCCGCTATGATGACTTTTGGTTAGGTTTAGCAACAAAAACGACTTGGTTAAAAAGGTCCCCTGTCAAGTGTTCTTGAAAACAAACAAAAGTTATGTTTACATTCTGCGTTTCTTTTAAAAAGAAAAATGCATTGTGAACATCCTAGTCCGAGTCTAACAAACCTGCATTTTCTTTCTATTAAAACGTATTATTTACATGAATCTAGCTATTTCTTTTTCTATTTCAATCGTTAAGTCTATAACATATAAAATATTCTTGTTTTATTAAGACATTTTTTAACAGAAAGACTGTTTCACACTGGGCTCGAAAAGTTTGGAAGATGTGGGCATTTACCAGGAGGGGAGGGTTTATCAAAAAGAAGAGTTGCATTATGGGAAATGTGGGATACTAGAGATTAAACGTCAGGATATCTTGGCCTCTGTCACATCAATTTTGACTGTTCTTTTTAAAAATCCATCTCTTTTGGGTTCCCCAAATTGCTCGATCACAGGAGTGCCCCTATAACTGTTTGAGCTATTAAACCAAAGCTGACTGTTAGCAGAAAGGAAGGAAGTGAACAGAGGTCTGCTGTGTCAAAGTCAAACCCTTTTGAGGTTCTGCTGTGCTGTTATATCACTCTACCTGCATTTACTTCTGACGGACAAGAGTCATAACTCACACAGCAACTTGGGGTCATTGTCAGGTACCGTAGGCATGTGAACAACTAAACAGTGCTGTTGTTTTTCTACGGGCACATTTGGGTCTTGCTAAAGAGCTCAGGGGATTCTGGCAGATGTTCTAATTTCAAGGTTAGATTACAAAAGGTGTTTTGGTAACTGCTCCTAAAGTAAATATTATATATTCCAGCGAAATGGCAGCAAAATAAAAAAGCAAATTCTACCGTCATAAAGGGCATTTTAAGCATACATGTGTCTGTGCTCCTCCATGACCTCGGGTTAGGGATAGCCACGCTGTTCTGGCGAAGGTGAATCATTAGCTGTTCATCAGATCGGTCGGGGGAGTGTCAGCCCAGCGGGTATTATTGCTGAGCTGTTCACTTGACTAAAGTCGGGCGTGTGTCCTGACCTGCCTCAGCTCCTCACAGAACAACCCTTGCTGCAGATAGACGCACCGAACGCACCGCAGCACAGCAGACAGAGAGCACTGCTGGTGATACTAAATTGATAGAAGATGACACTGTGTGCGGGTTTAATTACAAGGGTGAAAATGTATG
The DNA here is from genome assembly GCF_004916995.1 of Morone saxatilis. NCBI lineage: Eukaryota > Metazoa > Chordata > Actinopteri > Moronidae > Morone > Morone saxatilis. The sequence continues at coordinate 20,612,891 of NW_023339651.1, read as the reverse complement.
ATTTATGTAGCCTCCAGAATTTATTTCTAACCCCAGAGGGAACAAGAGAAACTTCTAAATGATTCACTTGGCGTGGAGAACAGGTTATTTTGACTATACCAAGATGACTAGTCTCTGGATGTGGTAGCTTTTAGCCCTAAACACTTCATCTTGAACTCCAAACCTTGTACATATGCCAAAGGGGGCAAGTGTAGACTGTCTGTCTGCTTATGAAACTAACATCTTCCTTTAGGAGCCAATGACAAGTCTTCATTTTTTACCAGGATGACTTTACTACCTGGAAAGTGTTTATCCCTCACATAAAATAAGCCTACAGACATGCCTAAACACACAACACAGGGCAAAAAACTATTCTATCAAGCTCGCAGGAAAACCCACATCCCCCAGGCATACCCACACACCAGACTGTGGCCTCGGTGGTGATATTAAAACTTCTTTGCATTAGACGACAGCAGCAGTGTTTAAATAAATACTGTGCTGCAAGAGAAGCTGTGCAGTGAAAGTGATGTGGTGAAATGATCACGTAACAGTGGGTGGCTACGGGTGTGTCTACCTGCAGCTGGCTCGAGCAGCGTCCAGGAGGCTCGGGGGGGATCCTGATCTCGTCGGGTGACATGTTCCTCACCTTCTCTGAGAACAGAGCTGACAAAAAGACAGAAAGACAAACATATGACCTTATACGGCTTTCTCTCTCTTCCCCCCTCCCGCAGGTCTTTACATGTTGAATAAGGATTAACTAAGAAACCATTGTTATACAAACATAGCGAAGCAGGAGAACTAAATTGGTTCTGGTGTTTGAATTAACAGATAACAGATAAGGACGGTGGGATATGGATATGTACTGGAGAACCACCTCAGTTCATAAAACAAAAGTTCACTGTGTGATAAGCAAAACACTGCTGCTGAATTCCTGAGCATCCTGTTGTTCATCATACTCCTGTGTGTATGCCAATGGTTTTACAGGGCAGTGTGGTATGAGGAGTACACGTCCCGGGCAGAGAGTGGCTGTTGTTGGGGCTTGTAAGGAGAAGGGAGGCTCCTCTCCCCTCCCTCCTTCCCTCCCTTTTGGACCCGTCCCTTGTTTTGCTCTCTCTGCTCGACTTGTCTCTCGCTGCTTTCGCTGACTGCAGGCCAGGAATTCCTTCAGTGTCACTCTTATCCCAGTTAGACAGATAGTCTTTACAGTCATTCGGCGCTATCAATCAAGCTCGGAATAAGTGCTGCAAGCTGTGTGCAGTGTACGCGTGTGTGTGTGTGTGT
>NW_023339651.1:20611321-20611531 GCF_004916995.1 Morone saxatilis | reverse complement strand
GCGCGCGCGTGCGAATGCGGGAGCTTGTTAACATTCGGATTGTCGACAAGCAGAAACCTGACTGGACATGAGAAGATCATTTTGTGAAGTGCCATTTTTTAGCTGAGCACAGATAAACACTTCACCTTACAAAACATCAGAGGAAAATTCCAGAATCAGACACCTGGGATGTAATGTATTTAGGAGATTTTTGTGTTTAGTGTTTTTTTT
>NW_023339651.1:20595989-20611275 GCF_004916995.1 Morone saxatilis | reverse complement strand
CTAGAGCCATGCTGCTAGAGAGGCTTAGAATAAACATGCGAGTGAGTCTGGTCAACAAACTATATCATGGAATCTCTTTGGCAAATGTTGGTTACTTATCTGATGACAAATACAGAGATATGATATATCTGCAAAAAGATTACATTATTCAATGTACTGTTTAACTGATTTACCAGTCTAACTCTATGCAATATATATTGTTACAGGCTGAAACATGTTTGTAGCAGCATGTACTAAAAACTGTTAAAGAAAATGAACAAATTTGTGTTCTTGTTTACTATGATCAGAAAGTTCCAAAATTAAATCCAAATTTAGACTATTTAGAAGTTGTCGTACGGCTGTTTTTAAAAATTTTATTTGGTTTATTTTGTAACGTTAAAAAGGATTTGGTAGCAAACATCAGAGTATCAGAAAAAACTACTGATTTAGTTATCTGTATCAGTTTTGGAAAATTTCAGAACATCAGCTCAACCCACTGACAATGTGTATGACCTGCAAGTGCTCTTTTGTTAAAACTGACTGAAATATACAATTTGCTACTCATCTTATACATGGTGAAATGTTGACGTTGCTGACAGCTTTCAGTAGCTGGTAATGCATGCTGTCTATATACGCTGGCTACAATCTATCTGTTGACATAAACATTGCTTGTGCACAGCGAAGCAATCCCTGCCCGTGGGACTGTGCCAGAGCTGAACTTTGAAGTGTTTGTGTGCAGACGGGATGCCGTTGTACACCGACACTGTTTCCAGCTGCCCCTCCCTTCACTATCTTTGCTGTCTTCCTTGGTCTGCTGATCATGTGGGACCACAGATCCACACGTGTGGACACTGACCTGCCACCCTGATCTCACTTATGTTGGGAAGTTCAAAGCAGAAGCAGCACCTCCCCCTCCATTTCACAGCTGATTTGGCTCTGGTTTACCTCCCCCGCCAAGGCGAAGGAGGGGCAGGGCGTTGCCCTTGCTGGTTAGACACATAAGTAAAGCTAAGCATGTATGTATGTAGGCTCACACATATTTTCTGACAGCAAATAGTGAGTAGATATACAGTGACATGAAGATAAATGGTTCCATACATGTCCCCATATTTTAAAACTGAAAATACTGTAGCCTCCAACCATAAAAACCTGACATGACAAGTCGAATGAGTCAGACACAAGGTGGTAGCTTGGTATGTCTTTAACAGACACGCACATGCACACACTGTCACAGACAATTACACATTGTAGCTGCAACTGGGGTTTAGCATTGTGGAAGCCGGCTAATCCACTCTAGACAACAAGAGATTTAGTAGATCATTTTGGAGTCTTGTTGGACAAACTCTAATTTAAACACCAAAATAAACTCTGCAGTCTCCACAGTATCAGAGGAAGTGTGAATAAATCACAGTCTGTGTAATATATATCCCCATTTATAACTCAGTGTGAGAGGAATACTCTCATATAAAAGCAGCACTGTGAGAAAGTACATGGAGACATGGAGTAAGAAACAGACAGAGAAAAGATTATGTTCTCCATCAAAATTACCATCTGTTCTCCCGAAAAACAGACACGGAGTCACAGTCTGTGCCCTGAGGGTCTTTTTTGGACTGACAGACAATGTGTGTCCCTTCAGTGAACAGACAAAGAGCTGTCTTCAGCCTGCTGACGGGAGGCCTTTTGCCAGACGTACTGTGACATTTACTGACAGACAAGACAGAGGAGCCGAGCTCCGCTGCAGTTATGTCAAGTGTCCGGGCGCGAGCTATGAGTCACACCCTGCCACTACAGCTCACTGATGGCGTTGGTGGCTGTTCTGAAAACTAAAAACTGCTCTCGTGCATTTCCCTTTCCTTTTGTGACTTCTTTTTATGGCTGAAACAAAGCAGAAGAGTGGAAGTGGGGACGATGGAGGGAGCAAATCTGTGGGCTGAAGCCACTGAGTTCCCTCAGCTACTGCTGTCTCTCCCATGGAGCGCGTTGGAGGGAGTTCAAAGGAAGGCTTCTGACTTTAGTACACTTTTAGACACACACTGGCAGCATGCAAAGACAAAAAAGCTGTAGGAATTTCATTTTCATTCAGTTTTAGAACAAATAAGCTGAATAAATCATCTCCCACTTGGATTCCTTGAGGCATTCCTTTCTAGATAAAATAATCTATCTATTAAGCAATTATATTATTTTAATCATAATCATTTCTAAAACCCCATTGAAACACATTACTATATGTATCATTTCCTAGTGTTACTTTGCATGATGGAATGCTGCTCGGCATATTCTGTGCCACCATCAGCATCCATCTATGAGCCCGTATAAACAAACTGCAGAGGGGGAAGCATTAGTGCCAAAAGTGAATGGGCTAACAAACCACTCCCTGTATCACTCATATCCTGTCTGATCTGATGCTCACTTACACACCTGTGCAGGTCAGTCATTACTCACTAACCACTGCCCGCTCCCTGGGTTCAGACCTTCATGACCCATCTGTCAGTCAGTGGACAAAGTGGGCTTTTATAACTCACCTGGGTCTAGTTATTGAGTCAGAACACTTATTGCTCCTACACCCAAGTGACGCAATAAAAAGTAAAAGTCTGATTCTTATACTGTATGCTACTTTATAGTTGTTTTATTATACTTGCATAATCACCCAGAGGTGGATGACTAAGTGGAAGACTAAAACCAATACTTTCTGACTTCCCTACCCCCGTCTTTGTAATTCAAGCCTATTGGTTCCTTTCAAAGTTAAATTTAAGGCATTTTAAGACCTTTTAAATACAATATAGAACGCAATTTAATATCTGTTTCACAATCCTACTGTCTCTAGTATTTAGGTATGATGAGTAGGACAATACTCCCTGGAATTATTTATTATATTACTTTTTTTTTATTTCTCAACACCTGCCATTTGGTGCCCTAGTGACAGCTGAACATTGTGTGTGGGACTGACTCAAAATAAACTACAGCACCAACACAACGCTGGTTAGAAAGATCAATCTGTTGTTGCTTTTGGGCTTTTCATGGGATCTGTTGGCAACAAGCACCAGCCTTGTCCTGCGAGGGTGGGTCAAATAGAAGTGTGTATGTCCATGGGTACTCACCAACTAGCTCGTTGGGGTCCTTTCTTTCTACTTCTGGGATCTGTAAAACAAAACAAGGGGAGAGAGGGGAAGAAGAGAGAAAAAAAGAGAGATACGTGTGATATTTAGGTCTCCTTTGGACAGGAGAATCTAATCATTAACCCTTTTTGGAGAGAATTAGTAACAGCACCAGTGGTTATTAAGCACTGCTCCCAGCTTGGATGTAGTTAATTACAGTGGATTACAAGTGGACAGGTGAGGTGAACTGGCAGTTCTGGTGAAAGACATGGAGCTGGAGACAAAAGCTCATTCCATTTGTACCTGAAACCTACAAATCAATCGGGTGCTAGTGCAACAGACTGCAGAGAATAGAGGCTGACAGGAGAATTGTTTCTAAGAAGCAATAGAAACCAGAATAGTAAATCTAAGCAGTTTCCAGCGAAAGCCTGATCTCCGCAGGAGGTGGAGTCTTGTACAGCCTCTAAAATATGCCGCCTGTTGTGCCAGGACTGTGGGCATAACACAGGTTCGGCACAAAGGAACAGTGCTGTTATTCACAGGCATCATGTCGTCACCTAGCAACTGCACGGGCACATCAAAGAATTGTCCTGAAGTTGGCCAAATCACAAGGAGGAGGAGGAGGAGGGGGAGGACAGAAAGACATGGAGGCACAGCAGAGCCCGCTGGCAGAAATCCAAACCCCCCCAAAAAATAAAATAAAATGGCACCTGTTGTTTGAGACAGAACCAATAAAATCAAATCTGCACTCTCTTTCCTATTTGGCAGCCCTTCACAGGAAGGTCAGAGGGCACATTACGCTATAAAACTGCAGTATTAGAGCCAGTATGACTCAATGTCTTTAGTTCAATTCTAGTTCAAACTGGCTTAAGATGGCTGGAATAATAAAAGTGTTGAGTTAAAGGCATCAACAACACAGGTGTTAAGAGCACCAGCTAGCTTTATATATATCTATATCCATATCAATACAGAGATATATACATATACACATATACATATACATATATACTACACTATACAATACTATATACATATACTGGATTTGAGACCACACTAAAAAATAACTAGCACTTCTAATAAAGCAAAAATCTATTTTTACCACCAAAGCACTTCCCACTTCAGGCTCTGCAGATACTCTACACGTCATCTAGCGTCTGTCTTATATAAACACCAGAGCCATGGATTTGGACCCACTCTAACCAAGCACATACCTAAAGTTACAACAGATCCTTTTCTTAGAGGCTTCCTACTCGTTTCTAACAATATTCTAAATAAAAATGTAATGTAACACAATCCAATACAACAGCACCACAAACTGCAGCCTCCAGAGTGGAATCAATATCTACTACAGAATACGCTCATTGTAATGATGGTAGTGTTTACTGCAGGGCTGCTGTATTCGATTGCCTCAGCTGGTCCTATCTTTCTACTCGTATTTCATGTACATTGTCAGTGCCACAAAGGAAGACAAATCTATTTTAGGTGGCAGATTAGGTGATCTGTAAACAACATTTTGTGAACTTTGTGAATTTATTGTTTGACACCCATAGAAACAATCGACCATCGTTACCTAATTTAAAAAGGCATAGCAGTGATTAACATTTTTAATCTAAGGCCTTCTCTACAAACTGGACGTGTGGGGCATGAAAGAAGAAAGTGGGCATTTAGTAGGCAGAGAGGTTCTAATGAAAGATGCTCTGTGCAGTTGCATTATGGGTAATGTAGGATACAGTATTTTTGGTCAGGGTATGTCAGCCTCCCCTGCTTCAATTTCTGTGAGGCTGTGTTTGCGCAAAATGCTAACACACATCACCACACTAACGCGGTCACAGTGACAACGCCTGCATGCTGATGTTTAGCAGGTGTAATATTTACAAGGTTTACAATCATGGATGTCCATTTTGCAGTTATTTGGTCGGTAGCTAGAATACGATTGCTGTTCAACTATATTGAAAAGACAAACACTTCACAAAGGTCTGCTGGCTTGAGCCTTGATATCACACCCCGTCTGACATCCAGCAGACAATCCCAGCAACATAAATGTTTAAACTGATTTTATGCCAAACGTTTACAACATCCTGTGAACAATAAATGTGCAACCAAACCTCTTTCCAACATAACCTGGCGAAGGGTTCTATATAATATTTCAAAAGACTTCCTGAGTATTAAGTCGGACAAATAAAACCAAAGTATTGTGTATGGTAATCTTCTTATCTACAGTTAGCCAGAACTGTATCACAACACCAACTAGCAGCTGCCATTAACAGACAATAGATAAGCTAACTGCAGGAATAATAATAAAGTGGGAGGACAGTGAGCGCTAACATAAACACTCTCTCTCATTCTGTAGAAATAATAAATCTGAAACTGAAAAACCACATTCAGCTTAAGGTTGAACATCAGTTTTCTGAACACAGGCTTCAGTGCATATGACAAATATCAGTCAACCTCTGAGGGCTAAAAACCTAGACAACATAACAATTATTAAATATCTCCTTACAGTGTAAGCAACACTGTTTCCATGACTTTCCTGGAAATGTTTCTCTTCTAAGGAGCTTAATTCTCCACATGTCGTTACATGCAGTATTGGGAAATCGCATCTTGACGCACAATGTTACGGGTTAAAATCACCAATTACCATATCACCAAATCCTAACACTGCCAACACTGTTATCTCTGCTTCATGACACGGCATACTGACTAGACAAAACTCTCACAAAGCAACATCTTATCAGATTATGATCAGTCAAAGACAGGTTGTAAAACAAAGCCTCAGACACAGCAGACATCCTCAGATGCCTATTGTTTCTGCTTGTTAGGTTTGTGACTCACTCTCACCTCTCTGACCTGTACCAAACAGCAGCAGGAAGCTGGCATGCTGTCCAGCTCACACAGCTTTCAAACACACACACACAGGGTGGGGTTAGTATGGTGTGCAAGTCCAAGCAGTGTGCTTTGACAAACATCACTGTTGGTTCAGGAGAGGTTTAAGACTCACAACAAGATGCATCAGTCAAGCAAGTCGGAACATATTTTAAATACAAGTCACTGACCTGCTCATACCTACAGTGCCTTATTTGTTAGTTGAACATTCATCTGACACACACATAAGCCCACAGCACCATCTAGTGAACATGCTCCTTCATAGCATGTGGTGGCAGCTACTTTTGTTAGTGACACAACAAATGGGAAATTAATCAGACTCAGTCTTTTTCCAAATCCAAGCCATCCCACACCAGGTGGTGTGTTCAAATACCTCAACATCATCTGCGTCCCTCCCCTCGTCAGATTCGTCCATTTCCTATGAAAACAAAAATGAAGAAGGTTAACACCCAAAGGATCAAAAGAAGATGAGACCATGAGGGGGAACCAAGCATCAGTACAGACTGGATGACACCCAGCACCCGGCAGTGGACTGCAAAACTGTTTAACCCTGTTGATGTTTTATACTAGCTCTAGTATTACAAAGTCTTCATTAAAAGGAACACTGCAAACATTTTTGTAAACATGTTTTACCTTTAAAGCTTTTATAGACACAGATATCTATTAGGATTGTTCAAAACTTAAAAGGAGCACACCACAGATTTTACATGTCAAGGTCAGTTAGCCCACCCCGTGAAAACTGTTTTATAATAATTTCTAAAAGGTGGTTTCCCTGTTGCTGATTGGCTGGAATAGTGTCGCTGAGGCCAAGCCACTTCGTTTCCCCATTTACAGAGCCGACCCTGTGGAACGCCACCAAATCGATTTTCAGTGTGCTCACAGAGCGGACAGCTAGCAAACTGTGAGGAGATATTTGCTGAATCTGACAAAGTATATTGGATTAGAATCGCTGACTGCACCTTTACGCCTGAAAAAATAACCCTGATGAGGTCATCAGGTAACAAAATATGAAACATTTATCCAGATAATGCATTCAAATAAAACACTGCCACATATGACAGACTCAGAGATTACGACAGAACTGAGTCAAGAGATTAACAACTAAAACCAAACCTAATCATTAGGCAGGATTTACTGCAGTTTCATTTTCTGGTCACTTACTGTGTATGGTACTTTGCTCATATAAACTCTATTGTATATACACCTACAAGTATAATATGATCCCATATTTAGGTTCTCTTTCATAATAGCAATTTGTCTCGTAGCATATCCTGGTGTCAAATAATCATCAATTGAAAATATATAATACCTATTTTCATTAATTAATTCTATTGATCTGCTGATTATTTCCATGATTACTCATTTTGTCATTAAACTGTCAAAAAGTAGAAAAAGAAATGCCAAGGTGACATGCGGCACTTCATGATGATATAAAACACAGACAGACAGAAAATCCTAATTGAATCGATTATCCAAACAGTTGCAGATACATTTTGGATCAACTAATTGATTATCTGAATTATTAAATGTTTCAAAAACTAATCAGAACTCTTGTTAGGCGTACCTTTTTGTTTATACTTGGATTATATCTTTAATATCTGAAATCATGGTTTCACTTTAGTGCCAGGCAATATTTAAGAAGTGTGATGAAGATTTTGGCTTCCAAGTTTAACTGAACTCTGTTGTGATATTTGTGTCTAGACTGCAAAATTAACTTTTTTGTCCACGGGCCAAATGGCTAGTGAATGTTCCAGCCACTCAATACATTACCATTGTTTTTTTTTTGGACTGAAGAAATTCTTCCAGCCGCTTACATATTTTTCCAGAATTTGGCTGGTGACTGCTGCTAATTTTGTGCCCTGTGTGATGCCTCAAAATAAAGCGCTCCCTTTTTATTTTTACAGATCTGCCCGGTCACATGGGTATTTTTTAAACACAATGTGATTTACCAACTATCTGCTTTTTCTATGGACCCACATACAGTAGGAGCATTATTATTAGTATTTTTAATGTTATTGTGTCAACCCTTAGTCATATTTAGACTGATTTTATATGAACACCTAGTTTTAGTTAAGGTTTTTTGTACAGTAGCGGTTTATTCCCTTCTGAAAAAGAAATGAGACTATTTGATTGGATGGCAGATTACTGGATTAATACATTTAATAATAAATCAAGATCTCAATGCTGAACAGAACGATAACTATTTTATACATAATAACACAACACTGGTTAAACCTAATAGACTATAGCAGACTTATAGTATTAAGACAACATTTGCCAAACTGGTTCACTTTCCAAAGACTTTGCAGTACTAGTACTAACAGTGTTACATGTCAAAGGAGGTGAAATGACAAGATCCCTGTCACCCTGCACTACATACTGAAGCTGTTTTGGTAATTACAGACTCCTCACAAAATTCTGTCTGATCTCAAATGCGATGCAGCTTATGCCACAACCAAACAAGCACTGGTGTGATCCTACCAGCCTCCTCATTAGCCCAGTAGAGTTTAGTGAAGACACATTAGACCCCACCATAAACATGTCACCAGATTCTCTAACACAACACCCAGGGCACTGCTTCGCCGTCATTTAAGAGCTTCAATCAGACGTCAGTGAAATCCAACCGAATAGTCAGTAGAAATAAAACCTAGAGGACGCCATGTTCCACACGTGTTTGAAGATTCAGAACTCAAATACTGACCGAGTTGCTGTCTCTGCTGTCTTCATCTCCAGACACCTTTTCTTCGGCACCCTCAGTTCGGTTCAGGTCATCATCACCATAGCTGTACACCAGACCTCCTGTATGCCCCTCTAGTGGTCGGTAGGAAGAGGCAGGAGGGGCACAGGGACAACACAAAGAAGAGGGAGACATCAGAGAAATACAAGAGGCAAACAGCACCACTGAAAGAAAGAGGGGATGAAAGTGTTGGTTCAGCGTTAGTGAACAGGGTATCAGGGTTACAGGAAGACGCCGCAAAGCCATAGTCCATTCAAAAGTCTGGCAACATTACTTTACTACACAGACATAAACACACACACACACATATATACACACACACATATACACACACTGCCAAAGGACTCCTTATTGAAATATAAACTCTAACATTGCGTTCATCTGTGGGAAGAAGTGAAACCAGTAACTTTACAGCTAAACAAAAGACCTCCGTTGTTGAGACCTTCACGTTTTTTCATCCATTATGTGCCAGAGAACATCAACAAGACCGAAACAAAACCGCCAAGACCCTGCTACAATAACCTTACATCATTAAAAAGTGTACGTTCAGGTTTTTTTAACAAACAAGTCTTGACTATGTTGGACATTTTCTGTAAACTAGCTCAGTTAGCTACGAGCTAACGTGAGCTACCACATGAAATGATCGGGGGTAAGAGTCGCACAGTAACAGACAGCGGGTTTCAGCCTCTACACTTAAAAGCAGCGACAGTGTTTCATTAGTTATCCGTGAGCTACCTGTCTCTTCCTGCTCGGGGTCGGAGTCGGGCTCTGAATCGTCTCCATAGTCTGCCAAAGAGGAGAGGAGGACACTCTTTTTACCGCTCGCCATTGCTGTACGCGTCGCATAAACGCCAGGTCGCCGAGTGATAGCGTCAGTACAGTTGTATTGCGTAGGCACCAGTGTAGCCCTGGGAGATGTAGTCCTTATGTTTATTTGGCGGTGCGGGAGGCCTACAGTCTGTGGTTTCTTTTGTGTAAGAAGTTGAGCTGTTGAGCTTGACACAGTATTATTTTTTAATGTGAACATTATTAATAAATAAAGAGAGAAAATGCAATTCTGGAAGCTTCTCTACATCATTAAAGTCCTACACCGATCAAAAAGCATGATGATGTTTAAATGCTGTATGTGCAGAGTCTGACACTGGAAGGATGTTTTCACATTCTTCTGCTGACAGTGGAAAGTTTCTCTGTGCTCAGTGAACATCAGATTTTTTTTGAAGGGCGATGCCTAGAGCATGATTTGTGACATCACAGATATTTTGGAGGTCATCTTGGTCCAGTATGTAACTTGTACTGTGTGATCCACCAGAGCACATACACTGAGAATGGACTTTACAGTGAAGTAGGAGACATCTTGTTTCAACATTAATAAATAAAATTAGCATATTCATAGATTCTGGATTCATAGATTTTTAATGAGGTAGAAGGATTAGATATCTTTTTAAGGATTTTAATGTGTAAATGATACCACATCAGACACACATTATTGTTCCAAGCAAACCATTTACAATACATGTCTGGAGGGGATGTTTAAACTAATCAAATTAATAAGTAAAAAAAAACTCACAGCTTTCATATTTTATGAAACTTAGCATTTTATTCTGTTATGTCCAACTGCTGTTGAATTAAAAAAAAAAATCTCAGTTCCAAGGCAATCACATACAGTCATATACTAACCCCATCTCTGCTGCAAATGTTTAAAAGACACGAGATGGCATCTTTACTGAAAAATAAACATCAAGCAGCTTCCTGTTGAGCAGGCGCTGATTTGATCATTTGCAGGTTAAAGACATCCGTATGCTAGGTTAGAACTGCGAATAACCTTTCTTTTAACAGCAATTTACTGTGTTTCAGCGTGGGGCAGGCAGTAAGTACTCACAGAAACACAGTCATTGTATATACACCTGGACTGCCTGTGTATTTAAAAATCATGTCAAGTTCTACTAGTTAATAAGTGGATTACATTTGAAAATAAAATGAAAAAGATATTCGCTGTTGTGTCACCCAGTACAAATACAGAACTGGAAAACAGCAAAGGAACATCTAACATCACAAAAGTAAAAAATCCAGAGTCCAAGTTTCTACTACATCTCAAAAATGACCCAAAGGTGGACAGCTAAATTCAGACAAATTCTCCATCATGTCAACATTCATTTTACAGGATATGTATGAGTTAGTTCCCTACACGTGTCTAGATCACTCCATCCTTCTTCTGCATGGTCTTCCTCTGGTTCCCTCCTCTTGGGCTGCAGCAGCATCCGTACAGCAGAGCGAAGATCACCAGAGACAGAATTATCAGCACAAACAGTCCCATGACCACAATCCCGCCCAGTGCCCACGGCTCCTGATGCAGCCGATGCAGGACCCATTCCACCCAGTCGTCAGGTGACCCTGTGGGTTCCTGCTGCTCCAGTGCACTGCACAGGGAGAGATAAATCAGATAAACGGAGAAAGAATGGGGCTATTAAACTGATGAGCTACTGCTGGTGGATACCATTAGTTTCCACTAATAATGCTTTATAGAACCTGTGGAGCCACATTATCTGCTGATAAACGTGTCTGAAACAGCAATGAAACATTTCAAAAGCGTTTTTATCAGCATGCTCTATAGAAATCTGCTGATGCTAAACTCTATTGTCACCCAACACATTCCCGTTCAGAAACTCACCTCAGCACGGCCATGTCCCCGCTAAGAGTTCCTCTCACAGCTCAGTGACTCCCAACAGTTAGTGTGGATATGTTGTAGTGTGTGAGAGCAGATGGTTGCTGTCCAGTCGCAGCCCTGGAAGTATATGACTACAGCCCAAACATTAAAGTTCACGATCAGTTTGTATTCTCTAAATACAAACTAACAATGGCTCCTGTTCTGCTTTTCAGGTGACACTTTCGGTTGCTCTGTGTGGGCAGGGCAATGTGAAAGCAACAGCTCCTGGTTAATGTTTACTGGAAATATTGACATGTGAGGCAAAGGAGATGTGGTGATAAGGTATGCAAACAATAGTGCAGTTTTACTGGTGTCATTCATCAAGTATTAGGTTAGCCACGCAGTGTTTAGATGGGGATCATACCATGCTTTGACAGACTGCTAAATCTTTACATTGGATCCTATAAAAAGAAAGAAGTCGGCATTACATTAAAATATATTGAACATTTATTACATTTCAGTTACATCCAGAAATTCAATATTGCATTGCCTCAATAAAAAAGACACAAAAAACACTTAAACAATATAATGGGAACACGTCTGTAACTCTAGTATGTCAAACAATGAACAGCTCATATTTCCATTGGCACTATTTGCACAAAAAAAGAATTGATCTTCACTGGGCCAGCAGAGGGCGCTCTGTTCTGCTGAAAATATGTAACTACAAGCACACTATACATACACAGGCTGGAATGTCTGTACATTTCCCATGTTGTTTTTCACATTCTCGATGAATACCAACAGGATGCCAAACCAGTCAATTTTTAATAACGGAGTCACTGTGACATTCAAACACAAATCAGCTTTCTTATTGTCTCATATTTTCTCATCCATGGCTCCACTGGAAGGGTTTTGTTGTTGGAAAAGGCTGCCACACAGTGCTTCATTGTCCCGGTCTGTGATGAATCTTCATGACGTGTGCCACTCTGCTGATCTATATGGATTCCAGTGGCATGGCTCTCTGGACGTGGATCTAGTCTTTATCCAGTACTGGAAATAAGTCCCCATCCTTCCCTTGATGAATGTCCTGTGATCTGAAAAGGAGCATTTCCTGTTCAACTGTGTATTAAGGCGGGTGTATCATGTGGGTGATTACATGAGGGATGGGAGAAAGGATGGAGGTTGTATTTACTAGTGGAGGATGTTCTCTGTCTCAGCTTCAGACAGAGTGTAGAGGCTGCACTCTGGAGGCCTGGTATTTTGGCTTTGCACAGCAGCAGCAGTGGACGCAGGACAGCACAATCATGAAGAGAAACGTGGCTGAAAGGAGAGACAGGAGGGGCAGACAGGAGACACAGGGGTTAGCACATGCTGGGCGGAGAGTTTTGTATGATATTTAAAGCTACATTTAGCTGAAACCAGACTAAAACCAGCGGCCACCAACTAAACCAGAGCTACAAGGAGGGTAAATATTGGGCTATGTTGGTAAATGTAGTAATGTTGCTCTGTATCTGTCAGATACGTGAAAATATGCAAAAACACACTGGCCATATGAACTTTATGAGGTGATAATATGTCAGTGTTTCATCTACAGCTTGTTCTGCTGCCCCCATGTGGCCAAAGATTACTTTAAGGCCAACAAAGTAACACATATAAAGAACTTCATAGATCTTTGTGTTTGGAATTTTCAAGATCAATAGGAACCCGAAAAAATCCAAATCCTTTTATTTTGGTCTGTAGTCTGTAGTTTGTGAGGGTGGTGGTGAGGATCTGTTGGGGGGAACTCGTGACCTGTGTTTCTCCTGGCTACGGTCCTGTTTACAGTCATATTTTAGATCCTTTAAACATCACTGAATGCAGATGTGTCTTACAGAGCCCGACCGGTATGAGATCTTTAAATCTGATAGCGGTTTTAGAGAGGAAAAATGCTCTGATTACCACATGGCGGCAGATATAGTGAATATTTATGTGGATTGTTGGCCGATTTTGCACCAATATGAGTCTGGAAGGTACTTAGAGGCTGATTTCTTAAACAAACAACTTCATTAATTATATTTCAGTTAAATAATTCACACCAGTCGTATACATTGTCAACCAATTCTAGTTGACGATGCTGTTCTTCTCCCGTACTCTGTGCTGCTTGCCACAGTACTGTAAATCACGGCGCACCCTGCTGGATAAACTTTGCAGTGACACCAACATATTACCACAAACATTTCTTTCTGAATTATATACTGGGAAAAAAACAGTTTTCACATCAGCACATACTGGATAACAATAGCGATATGTCTGCAATAGTCCGACTCTGGTGTCTGCTAATAGATACACACTCACCAACAAACAGGATGAGCACAAAGAAGGCTCCCAGCTCCAGAGCACTGGCTTGCGGGAGACCCTGCAGTTTGAGCCACACCTTTTGAAGAATATCCATCACCTCCTCTTTGATGTCCATGCTGACTCTCAGATGAAGGTCCCACAGGGAGATAAATGACAAAATGCCTCAGATTTTGCTTTCAGGAGGGCAAACAAAGCCACACGCTACACGAAAAACAACAAGATGTCGACGGTGAGGGAATGAGAGTTTGACTGTCTCGTTGAAAGTTGGTCCCAATGTAGAAATGGAGAAGTTATTTTCATCTCCAGCTCCACCCTTCACTCCTGCAATTTCATACCTCCACCCTGCAATTACCCCTCAAGCCTGCAGGCATACATCGTCTTCATCCCTAAATGCTGCATGTGCTTTGTGAGTACTCATTACACATCAGCACCCCTAATTAGCCCGCTGATGAACTTGGTGTGTGTGGATGCACCATGTGTCCACATTGTGTGTGATTGTGGCCAGAGTGTGATTCCCTGCTACCAGCCTGTGTATCCACACACAGAAGGCACCGACACTGCATGTTGAGTTTAATTATAAACAAGGCAGACTATTTCAGGCTTGGCATTTGAAGACCGAGGCCTGTCATCCCTGGAGCAGCTGTGTGTGGGTGAGATCGCGCAGGCTGATACTAGACAGGCTGCACAGGAGACACAGGGCTGTGAAATGGCAACAGAACAGGACGCCGGAGATAGCAAGTCATCAGAGAGAAACTCTGAGTAGACAGTTTATCATCGAGTCATGTGTGACCTGATGACAAACGCAGGAACTCATTTGATTAAAGGTCAGGTGTTTTAAACGTGGTGTGTTACTGTGACTAACACGGAAGGGAGTGTTTTTAATATATCTTATTCGTTTTTTATTTTATTATATTTTATTTTTTTTGTCCACCTAGTATAAATACTTTATATTAAAGCCATTATAATAAAACATTGTGTAATTAAGGTCGTATAAATGTGTGATCAGAGAAGTCATGTGAACTCCACCAGACTCACAGCTGAGACGTCAGTTAGTTAACTTTAACTTACTGCTAGTTAATGTTAGCACATTTATAGGAGTTATGTTTTCTCTATCATGATTTCGTTCAGCTGCTGACTAATTTAGTTACGTGAAATAACAGACTAACTTACCAAGATGTCGGTTCCTCAAAAAGAGATAATAGTTTTCAATTAAAAATAACTGCTAGGGATAAATGACCAGTTTCAGCTAACGTTAGCTTGAGGCTAGCCGTGGCTATCTCACCACCTCAGCTAAGCTAACGTTAGCTTTCACCTGATACAATGTCAACTTAACTTAGTTTAACTCTCTCTCGGCCGACGCAAAGCTCTGTTACACCGCTGCACAACAAAATGCCATGTGTATATAACGTTACATTAAAAATACCAGCTGTTCACTTACTTAAATAGCTCATTTTAATCTCACTTTTATAAAATAACAGGAAATAAAACTTGTTACTGTACCTCAGAATTCCAGGCGCTTGCGTTGCTAGGCAACAATTAAATAGGAAGGAATAGTATGATCACATCCTAGTAGTAGGCTACTAACGTTACTATACTACAGTATACTATACT
>NW_023339651.1:20593141-20595889 GCF_004916995.1 Morone saxatilis | reverse complement strand
ACTATATTACACTATACTATACTACAGTATACTATACTCAACTATACAATACTATATTACACTATATTATACTATATTACACTATACTATACTATACTATACCATACCATACTATACTTTACTGTACTATACTATGTTATAGGCTACTGTACTGTATTATACTACATTCTTAGTGTATGTGCAGAAGAGTAACAATAACATACATTTATTAAATGCAGACATACACAGTAAACACAAACAACAGTGCAATACAATAAGTAAATTCCAAATATAAGTGGCGGAGAAAATAAGTAACAAAAAAGATCTTGCATTTGTTGATGTTATTTATTTGTGCAGGAAGTGTATGGTGTGCTGATGTCTCACATTTATTGAGATGGTTTTTTTTTGTGGTTGGCACTTTCACAATGTTTTGGTTAAGAGATAAAACAACAGTCTGCAGTTCTTACAGGAAGAACCACATTTCCTGATATCACTATGTAGTAAAGTGGATATACATTATCTTTTAAAAACTAAATTTGATTCCAGAAATAACGTCCTACTATTTCCTCAAACTTGCATTAATATAGATATATATACATACACATGCACATTTGTTCATGGGTGTGTAGATTCTTGGTTTTGTGGAAGCCTCTCTGATAGTGAAAATCTCCACCACCTGCCAGAGTGTGAAAAGTGTCTGACCTCTGCTTCTGGCCCTCTCTGCTATCTCCTCCTGTCTTTGTCCTTCACTGCACTGCACTCCCACATCATGTTTCATAATTAGCAGAGCATAGTCAGAGACCAAAACATGCTGCATAATGTAATGAGGAAGACAATAATGTCTTTGTACTGAATCTTGGAATTTAAGTGTAAATCAGTTTGAGAAACAAGCTTCTCTAGATTTTAATACACCTAAAAAGTTGTTTTTCTCTACTTGCTGAAACTACAACTGTCTTTGCATGCAGACGAGTCTACAGATGACATTGTGTTTGATACGTATTGACATGTAACATGTGAAAAGCAAAAAGCAGTCTCTTACCTCTGCAGAGAATGTGAGCAAGTTTAAGAGCGTCAATGTTTCCACTTGTTAACTCTTCTGTGAAAGGAGAAAGAAAGTCAGCTGTATATAAAAGCGTCCCGACGATGTTTCACATATCTCTACTCCTTCTTCTTGCTTTCACCCTCCCCCTCTCCTCACTCCTCTCATTCGTTTTTTCTTAAATCTGTTTGTGGTGCCTGCTAGTCTCTGGCTCTTCATCTAATTCAGCCTGCTCCGGTTCAGACTGAGACACTAGCACTGGATGTTTGGACGTAATTTGACTCTTCCAGCAGATCAGCAGCCGTTGGACTACAACTGTTCTCCTCCTGGGCAGTGTGTGCTCACTTTCTCTCACTTTAACTCCTGTTCTCAGGGAGTTTGTGTACCTCCTCCCTCTCCTCCTCCTCCTCTTTCACCCTGCCTCTCTCTCCTCTCAGCTTCTCCCCCTTTCAACCACTTCCCAAGTCGACTTGTTCTCTGCTGCTTGCCCTGTCTCCCACTCCCCCTCACCCTCTGTCCCGTCTGTACATCTAAACACTCATTCATTCACTGTTTTCCCCCCTCGTCTCTCACTCTCGCTGCCTCTCTCTCTCTCTCTCTCTCTCTTGGTTGCTAAAGACCAGCTGTGCCAGGGCCTCTTTTTTGTTTTTAGTCACCGTGGAGACGAGGCTGCTTCCAAAAGGAGCAGGGGGTGGTGTGTGTGTGTGTGTGTGTGTCTGTGTGTGCATCCATCTGGTGTCCCGCCAGCTGACTCCCATATTTCTCAAGAGCATCTACGTTGGCTGTTGATTCACTCTTGTTTCCTTGACGTGCACACATGGGAAGTTGTACAACGGACATTACTGATAAATCCATCAGAGGCTGACTTTCCCCCTGCGAGTTTCTCCTCTCTATATCAGAGGTGGGGTCTCCTGTGCTACGGAAAGGGTCTTGCAGAGAATGAACGAAAGAACAATGACGCTGTTCCTTTTTCTTTGTTGTTGTATATTTTCTCAAATAGCCTGGCTGGTAGTTGCTTGATCAAAGTCAATTGTGTGGGTGCCTACATGCATTAGAGACTATTTGGCCTTTCCAAGGAAAGCTCATTCATCCACAAAATAGCCATTACTCATTTCCGAGATCAGAACTCTCAGCAGAGTTCCTGAAATGGGAGTGTGTTAAAGTTGAAGCTGTTGACAGCTGTTGATGTTAAGGCTAAAGTTGTGTTAGATAGATTACAAGATACAGATGGGTGATGAATTAAAGGAAAAAACAGTATAGTGTTAGTGAGGTCCAGAACAGCTTCAGTGCTCCTTGTCAGACGAGAACTCTACTGAACTCTACCTTGAACTCTGCTGGAGGGATAAACAGCGTTCTTCCAAAAGATATTCTCTCATTTGGTGTTTTGATGAGGGTGGGCGGACGACGCTGTCTAAATCTCCCCACTAGAACCTCCTGAAAGATCACAAGGACCTGTTGAACCTCCTCAGGGGCTACTGGAATGTCTTAAAAAACCAAAACCTTAAAAATACCCCTAGAACCTCTTCAGTGACCAATAGGACCTCATAAAGAAACTCTCTCACTGACCACTAGAACCTATTTAATCACGTCACATTACATATAGTCACATGAATCATCGTCATTATTAAAAAATAATAATAATAGGCTCTTTAAAACTTTTTTCATGCGAGATATTAATGGCATTACTTAATGTCCTTGTGGATGATCTTTGGTATGTGTGTGTGTGTGTG
>NW_023339651.1:20582171-20593073 GCF_004916995.1 Morone saxatilis | reverse complement strand
TGTGTGTGTCTGTGTCTGTGTGGGCTATTCACACTCATTGCTCATTGACTCCTCAGCACATTCATCACCGGACAGAACAGAATTGCTTACAGCTAAAAATGTGGCAAATACAGAAGCATTGCTTAACATCCTTAAAAGTATGATAACTGCAGCAGTGAGAGTTTGGAAGTAGTTTCTTCAGGTCATTTAAATTCACTGTTCATCTCCATTCTAACTACTGTAGAAGACAAGCTTGATTTATTGTGGGGATGTCATTGACATTAATGGAAAAGGGTCAGAGGTTTCTGAGTAAGTAGGGAGCACAGTGTGCAACAATAGGCTGATTTGCATTGACCCCTGTGTGGTAGCATGTGGGGAGGTCTTGTGAATGGAGGCCAGTTAAGTCAGTCTCCATTCAGGCTTTGTTTTAGGCACTCAGTGTGTAACATGATAGCACGTTAACCCTGTGACCCCTGACGCTGTCAGACACAGAGTGCACCCTTTAAAGCTTGATTCCTGTAACACTGATTTTTATCCTGATTTACACAGGAATCAGCACATGTTCACAAATAACAACCAGAAACCAATGTCTGCAATGGATTTTAGTTGTTTGTGCTAAACTTCACTTGCAGGAAATATGTAGAAAATACCACACAGGAACTCACTGATACACACCATGCTTTCTAAAGAAAACTGTCTTGTACTATTTAAAAGAAATACATGTATGAAATGTAAGAGGTGTCTCGACACAGATGGATGCAGAGAAAAAACTATTTTTTCTTGTGAATTAGAAATTCTCTCCTCATTGGTTTACTCAATATGAATGTGGGCCAATACATTTAAAAAAACAGTAAACTGTTTTAACAAGAGTCATAACAGACATAACCCATGTCCTCATACGTCTGGATCAGCTATCACAAAATGTTACTTTTACTGTACAAAGGCTCACATGGCCCTGCTCCACATATCAGACCTCTATCATCCTGTACATCTTGTCTGGTTGCTCCGAGGGTTACATCTTAAGTTGGTTGAAAAGATTATTTTTTATGATCCTATAGCTGCTGGAACACTTTACCACATTGTACTGGATGTGCACCAAGGTTAACACTTCCGACTGACAGCGTTTCTCTACTCCTGCCTATTTAACTTTGTTTTGACGTGTTTTTATTATTTACTGCACTGATAGTTCTATTTGTGTTTAAGGACAGCATACATGTGTATATATTTTTAAGGTTTGTTTTCTGTGTATGCTGTATTTCCCTTTGAATGGATTATGCTTCTGTATGTGAATTTAAGCAGGCCATGCTTGCTTGATTTGCATAATTCAAATGGATTTTGCCACACTGTCATAAGGAAATAAGGGCATGCTCTTATCTTCTCTAATGAAGCAACTGTATGGCTTTATACCTACAAGCAACTTAGAAATGACAGAAGTGCCATCCATGAAAATAATGAGAACTGAATAAAGCCTTTTCTAAGAAATTAAGTGGAAGCTGCACTGTAAAAAGTAATTTAATCATAATAAATTGACTCTAATTGGCCACATACCAGTATACCAATAATCAGCTCTCTGCTCTCCCTTTCTTGGGTTTGTTATTTCACTCTTTAAGTCTTTTTTCAATGTGCAAAATATTGAGTGGGAAGATGAGGGGAAATGTTTTTGTCTTTTTTGGAATGATGCCATTATAACCGTACTGCTGTTTCATGGGTGTGGAGGGTTTGTTATTGTTTTTTTTAAGTATATTTTTTGGGGCTTTGCCTTTATTGGATAGGACAGCTGAAGATAGACAGGAAAGGGGGAAAGAAAGGGAATGAGAAGTAGCAAAGGGCCCCAGGTCAGATCCGAGTGAGCTACCCGTATAGAGGGCTTGAGGGTCTTTTCATAGAACTGTCAAAATAAAAAAATGAGAGGAATTTATAGAAAATGAAACACCTGTGTTGTAATGTATAGTTGTGAACAAGAGTGTGTATGAATATTTTGCGTGGATGTGTGATTATGCAACTGCATTTCTCATGTGTGTCCTGTGTATTGTAGAGTAAGTAAGTAAGAGTGTGAACTTTGTGTAAAGTTATGAGAATTGTGTGTGTGTGTGTGTGAAATGTGATCAACACTATGAAAACATCCCTATGAATATTATATTCCATTTAGAGCTTTGATGGGTTCCCGACCCAACCCCCGCCCAGAAACATTCTGTGCAAACCCAAACCTTAATTTCAGCTCAAAATAAGTAATTTTAATAGGTTATCACAATCTAAAGTGAACTACATGTGCATAATTTAACAAATAAATAACAAATTCACAAATTAATTACAGTTTCATGCATTAATAATAAAATATATATATTTTTTTTTTATCCTAATTCTGTCCGAGCTAGACCCGAGCCCGACCTATGGCAGTTGATTTTAGCCCAAACCTGGTCCGAACCTAGCTGGTTGTGTCTGGTCCAATTGGGTTTAGGCAGATAATCAAGCTCTAATACCATTTCTGCTAATAGATGCTCCTATATGCCTTTAACAGCACCATTATCATAGTAATAACCCCATTTATAGTGGTCAGAAATAGCCCATATCATAGCTTTCTCCTGTGTTTGACATTCTCAGCCTTCACCACAGCAGCACCATTAGCTGCAAAAAGCTCATCCATTAGCTCACATAGCCAGGCCGATGATACATGTATGGAGGGTAAACAACACTGTTTGCTTTCCTCACTCAAAACATCCATTTGAACTGCTAAACTGGACATTTTTCATCTGCTTTCATGAAGAAGGAGCTGCTCAGAATTCTGAGTCTGTTTTCAATCAAATCTTTTTTCACTCTTGCGCAAACTTTTTCTCTCCACTTCAGCAATGTAACCATGCTTGTGCGTTCATATGTGTGTGTGCTTGTTTAACAGAGTGATTCAGCTGTGGAGGACGATGACACTTCCAAAATGTCTGTCGCTTATGGCGTATTACACATCATGCTACATGCTGTCATGTAGCACAGTAATCGCCGGAACCTTTGTAGTTCAGATCTTCCCCTGCTGCACCCCAAAGTGTTCCATTCCAGTCATCACAACAACAGCTGGTATTGATAAGGCAACTATTTCAGTATCGAGTTATTCAACCACAATCCTCGGGGGACACGTCCGGCTCACAGCCATCGACCCCTGCGACACAGCAGACTTTCATGTTGTCAGAAAGAATACAAACAAATGGGCATGTGGGTGAGTCGTGTCATTTCAAATATATGAATATATTCATGTGGATTCATTGTGTTCCAGCAGCACAGAAACATAAAACACACATTAATAAGAACATGACACATTACAATGTATCTTAATTTAGGTCAGTGATGATGTCTTCAATCCCCTTTTTGGTTGGACAACAGGCTGATCTTCCTGTATTATTGGCCCTAATAACATCTATCCTAATCCTCTTTAATTAGTTGCCAAAGAAGACTTCCTTTCATAGAACTATGGCACAGGAGTCACTTTCATTGGGTGAAATGCACTAATTCAGTGCACACAGAGCATACTGTGGAAACACAAACCAAAGCCTAGTTATATTATAATATGTTTCATTTATATTACAATTTCAATTTATTCCAAATTTGACCCAGTGAGATCAGAATATAAGAGCATTTAAATATTCCCTCCACTCCCCTATTATACTAAATCATATTTAACAATGATAGGATGGAGCTGTGACGTGTACAGGAAATAATGTATGGAAGTGCATTCGTTCAAACCTCAAGGCTAGAGGGATCTCTGATTTTAGTGTGGCATGTGCGAAACCTCAAGCACGCCCTCTAGTGGCGTAAATAATACACAACAATGTTTGTAGCAGACATGGGGTTATGTATCAAAGCGTAACACTTTTTTTGGTACTGACTGAGTGTCTGTGGCATCCAGCATCAGAAACTGTATGAAAGCTGCCTGATCAGATTCTGTTAAATGTTGTTTGATCAGACAGGTCCTGATTATGATTGAAATTTTGCTCATTTTAGATAATTAGACAATAAACAAACAACATTCTTGTATATTTAACATTTGACACATGGCTTATTGGTAAATGGCACAGGGTTCTGTAGAAAATTCAAAACTATACTTTATTTGCACAACTATTGATAAATATATGAGAACACATTAGTGTAATCCCACAGAGCACATATTTGGATGATTCCTTATTCTTTCTGTAAAACAATATAACAAATCGTATCAACAGCCTTAGCTGACTGTTTCAGATTCAGCTATCTTTCAGAACATATGATCTTCAAGCAGGAACAAAGTAACATGTACACAAGGGGGTAAACGAACCTTTTAGTGATATTGTTGTTGTTGTTGTTGGTATTACAAATGCTCACTTCCTTCAGATGCACTCGTGTAGACTGCATTAATAATTCAAAATATACTGTACAATGAACTCAAGTGTTGTGATAGCATGTCCACCCATCTACCCCGACACATCACCACCTAACAGCCCAGCATCACTGCAGCAGACAGATGTGTAATACATCATCAGGCTGCATCCTCTTCTCCATTTCCATTCACTTTTTGACAGCGGTGGAAAAAATACTATATATTTTACTTAACTAAAAGTATAAAGACAGGTTAACATCAAAATATACTTAAATCACCTAAGGTAAAAGTACTCACTGTGCAGAACCATGACCTGCTGTATAAGAAAATACTATGCAATTTAACATAACCTTGATTACACACATAATCTGAATCTGTACATGAACTGAATCTGTACATTAACTAGAAATTAAAGCTTTAAAATAAATGTAATAAAAAGTACAATATTTGCCTCTCAAAGGGGTTAAAGTGTATAATAGTAAATTAACTTAGTTACCTCCACCACTGCTTGTCACCAGTGCTGCAGCAAGTACAAGATCCCTCACTGGCTTCCCACTGGTGAACAGTTATCTTCGATCAGGAAGTGAACAGAGGTTTCTGTAGAAGCTGCTGACTTACCTTTCTACTGAACAAACTGAGCACCTCTACCAGTGTGCTTAACTTTAACTGTACCTTTAGTTACACTAATACAAACCTTCTTTGTGGATAGAACATTTAGCAGTGAGAGTAGCCTAATTAAGTACATTTACTCAAGTTCTGTACTGTACAGTTTATCTAACTTTATATTTCTCCACAACATCTCAGAAAGAAATATTGTTAGATACCTGCTCTTACTTTGTAGAGGAAGATTTCTAACACCTATAATGAGAAGATAAAATACAATGCGATGTTGCATTACTATGTAACATCGCATTGTATTTTATCTGAAAACCACCCAGTACTATAAAAAAATAATAAGAATCTACTGCAGCCAGCTTCTAAAATGCATCTTACAAGTCACTGCATCAATAACAATAAACTAATAGTATAAAATAAATTCTAAATATCATAATAGCATAAAATATAATGATGTAAAAATGACAGAACCCATTTTGGCTGCATAGTAAGTACTTTTACTTTTGTAGACTACTTTAAGTACATTTTCTTGATCATACTTTACTCGTACTTTTACTTAAAGAACCAGTGTGTGGGATTTAGTGGCATCTAGCGGTGAAGTTGCAAATTGCAACACCCTCACCTCACCACCCCCTTCCAAGTGAGTAGGAGAAACTAAAGTGGCAAAGAAAACACAAAAGACAATATCTTTCATTGTCCGTTCTGGGCTACTGTAGAAACATGGCGGACTCTATGGAAGAGGAACCATAAAAAGTTTTTGTAAGGCAACGAAAACAGGATTCTTATTTTCAGGTGATTACACATGTGAAAACATACCTGAATACATGAATATTATATTACATTTTTGCCAAAAGATCCTCCTTAATGTTACACACTGGACCTTTAAGTAATATTTTGAATGGAGGACTTTTACTGGTAGTATTTTCTAAATTGTGTTATTTCTACTTTTACAAAAAAATATATGAATACTCCCAATGTTTGTTATGTGGATTAACTGCACACATTAATAACGCATAATCCGATGAATAAAGTAGCGTTTACATGCTGTCTGAAGGTTAGCTGTATGATAAAGTATTCTTCACCAGCCATTACAATTAACGGGTCTTAACGAGTGATGTTGTTCCATCTTTAATTACATGTAGAAATCCAATCTAGAGGGCGCACTCGACCCAAAGCTCGTCGAGTGGGAACTAAACGGTAGTCCCGCAGCTTCCGAGCAGCACGTGAAGGCACCGTGAGCTGATAACAGACCGGGAGAGAGGAAGAAGAAGTGAGAGGAAGAAGAAGTGAGAGGAAGAAGAAGTGCTGTTGTTGCAACATCGCTGCTGCCACGTCTGTACGCTCCTCTGCAGCAGCGGCAGCGGCAGCAGCGGCGGGTCTCAGCGCCGGGATGGGCCGGTGCTGGGCGGTGGGGGGATGATGAGAGGGAGAGGTGGGAGTGACCGAGGGGAGGAAGCACAGAGGAAGACACGTAGAGCCGCCACAACACAACACTCCCCTGACTGAAGGAAGCCTGCGCAGCTCCGGCTTGAAGGAGCGACCGCTGCCTTCTGGAGGAGCTCTATTGTTCACGCAGAGGAGGAGGAGAGGGGGGCTTCTTGTTTCTGCTTTTTTTTCCCCGGTGGGGGGGTCACCCATGCTAAGCTCAGGGAGAATGGAGGAATTCGTGACCGAAGAGGAAGAGCCGTGGTACGACCAGCAGGACCTGGAGCAGGGTAAGACACCGTCCTCCTCCCTGCCTGGCTCCCCGCAGCATCCCCACCGTCAGCTGCTGGCGCCGGCCGGTCAGCTGGCCTCCGCTCCTAACAAAGGCTCTCTGTCACATAAAGAGACGGCAGAGATGTCATTCTGAGTCTTTCCTGGGTGCAACCACATAAACACTGAAATGGCCTTTAAGGAGCAGGCAAAAAATACATAGAACCACCTTTGACAACAATGCATTGAAAGCATGCCAAGCAGGGCCTTGTGCTGCTGGAAATAGTCAGCATCAGATATATATATAAGATTTAGCTACTACTAAATACACTGTATGTCTGAAAGGGAGGAGGTAAAAGGTATGTTTTGTGGAGCTATTAGGCTTGTCGATTAATTAATTGACAGGAAATGAATTCTCTTTTGTCATCAAAATGCAGAATTCTTCTCAGATGTGTGGGTTTGCTGCTTTTATCTGTTTTATATCACTGCACATTGAATAACTTTAGATTTTCAGACCAAACAAACAGCTTCAAGATGTCACCTTGGGCTCAGTGGAAATGTAATTAGCATTTTCTTCAATGTTTTAGAATGAAATTTCATAATACAAAGTGTAATTACTACAATAGGCTTGGGATCTGTGCACCTTAACAAAGTGTAGTCGGTACAGTCATCATTTTAGGCTGATGTTAAGCCTACATACACAAGATTAGCATCAGTATTACAGCAGTGTAAGATAAGGATTTGGTCTTTCAAGGAAAAAGGGAGAAATAGAACCTTAAAAATTTGGTCAGTGGTTGATTTTGATGCCCAGAAAATGAAGGGTCAAGGTTTATTTCCTGCTACGTAGCTACAAATTTTAATTTAACAAAGCCATACAGATATACTCTACTTGCTTAATATACCTTTTTGGGGAGTTTATATTAGAGCCTGAATGATATATTGCTCACCCGATATTGGTCTATTGCAGACTCTATATTAATTATAGTTTTGAAGGTTTATTATATAATATTTTAAGAATATTGTTGCCTAAGAAAGCAGCTTTCTGAGTACCTTTACACAGTCGTATCGGTGCAAAGTCCATTTTCTAGCTCAAAAATTCACTATATCAGCCAACATGTCGGTAATGTGTGAATTTCTCCACTCTAAAATTGGTATTAGTCTCAAAAAATATTGGTCGGGCTCTAGTCTTAATATAGAGGCTGTAGATATAAAGCCTTAGTATGTCATTTTCATGTAAGAGGATTGTTCTGATTAGAACTGCACTTAACTATTCTTTCCATTATTGATTAGTCTTTAAAATCCTTTCTCCATTAATGAATTAGCCTTTAGGTTTATAAAAAATAAGAAAACAGTGAAGAATGCCCATCACAACTTCCTAGATGCCAATGTGATGTTATCAAACTTCTTGTTTTGTCTGACCAAGACTCAGATGTTCAGACACAGAAAAGGCAGCAAGTTCACACACGTGAAAAGCTGGAACCACAAAAAGCAAACAAACAACAATTATGATAATTATTGATAAATCCATTGCACATATCAAGTGCAGGTAGTGATGACTGAATGAACTTTGCTAAGGAAGGTAAAATCTTGCAAAAACAAGCCAGCAGGAGCGTTCACTGTTCACTCTTTGTCTAATTAACCTAATTCACAGTCAGCTATAATTAACCTCCATCGTTCCATTAAGGCCACCTGCTCTATATACTCATATAACAGTATGAGTGAATCTGTGTGATCTACATACATCTTGGTCATTCGTGGTCCGAATATTTGAACAGATTGAAATTATTTGTGAGACTTAAAGGAAGAACTAATCAATTGAGCTTGCAACAACCCTCTCAAAGGTTTCAAAATCCCATTTATGTTACGCCAGATGGGCTCGGTATCAGCCAATTTCCATACAGATGAGGACTGGCTTTTTATGTTCCTGTTCTGGGGAACTAATAACAGGCAGTCAAATACAGGAAACTACATTTTGGACGAGGTTTGTATATTATTCTGTACTGAACATCTGCAAAGACATTTATCAGCCAACTTACCACCTAATTGTATATGCATTGTAGGGCCTATAGGACCTTAGAATCTGGATTAAAGTCAGCAAACATATTTCTTTAATATCTGGGATCGCTCTCTTGCTCATGAATGCATTTTTCCAAATTTCCATCACAGACAAAGACTCCTCACTGTTCTCTGCACCACTTACTCCATTTCCTGTCTCTCTATCTCTCAATCACTTCTCCTTGTGGCAAGTAATTATACCGGTACATTTCCGGAGATTAATTGGTGCTGTTATTTTACATGACTAGAAACATGCATGCACACGCAGGAAGACGTGTACCTGCAGTCAAGACGTAATGGATTTGTTAGACTTCTTTCCTGTCACACATGAGTGGACCTGTGGGTAAAAATAGATCCTCAGCACTCTTTATTTTTGGGAATACTGAGGAGTAGAAGAGAGACAGCAGCAGAGAGGACAAACATTCATAAATGGCTGGTATAAAAATGAGCAGTGTCTTCTTCCTGTGTGCCGGGAGCTCTGTGTTTGATGGAGCAGAGAGGATGTCGGACCTCTCAGAGCAGCACCGTGCTTCAAAGTGCTGACTGCCTGAGCTCATCTCTTGTTGTGCGACATTTAAGGATGCAACGAACCCTTCAGAGAGAGAGAGACACCGCTGTCATTGTGCTACAGTACCTTGTTGTCATGCAGGAATCACCGGCAGGCTGATCGCTCTCAGTGCTGTGGGAGAAAAAAGGTTCATCCTAAAAAGACATGAGGAAACACAGAGGAATGAAAACAGCACTTACATATTTTACTCAAAATAGTTTGGAGCTGAAACAATTAGTCAATTAATCAATTAATTAGTTAATTGACAGAAAAATAATTGGGTTCTCTCTGGTTCCAGCTTCTCATATGAGAAATCAACTAACTAACTAAAATTGTTAGTTGTGGCCATAAAATATTGCAACTCTCCTCCTGTTTGCTTTGGAGACACTGATTTTAAAATACCTGATAAAATCACTAAAATTATGTGGTAACCATTTATTTATTAAGATTTTATGGAAACAACCACTGTATGTAATAAGTTACATTAGTTACATTATAGGATAAACTTAGCAGTTCAACGTTAATTTTGAGAGGAATTCACTTAAAAAAAACTGCTTCGTTTAAATAAACTTGTAGAAAACATAACTGAACAGATAACCCAAGAAGAAAAAAATATGTAAAATCCTAATACTAATACTAATAACAAAGAGATGAGTATCATAATTCAGAATAATGAAAAAGCAAGCTAGAATCAGTTTGTACCATTACAGACTTGAGGAAAACAGAGTACAAAAATAAAACAACCAAAAATAAAAATGAAAAACAAAATACAAAACAAATGTTTTTTCAAAAGTCAATTGTTGAGATCAAAATCCATGTGAGCTAACTGCTGGTTAGCTTAGCTTAGCATAATGACCTGGAGGGTGGGGTAACAGCTAGCTTGGGTCGGTCTAAATAAAAAATAAGGGTTAGCGTTGTGTTTAGGGTTAGGGTTGTGCTGAAATAGGACACTAGCACCTTTTTTATTCCAGTTCAGGCACCGGTCATTGTGCTTGACTAAACT
Organism: Morone saxatilis; assembly: GCF_004916995.1. NCBI lineage: Eukaryota > Metazoa > Chordata > Actinopteri > Moronidae > Morone > Morone saxatilis. The sequence goes on along the minus strand of NW_023339651.1, from coordinate 20,582,840 downwards.
AAGATAAGATAAGCTAAGTGGCTGCTGGTGATAGCTTTGTATGTACTGTAAACACATGAGTGGTATCAATCTTCTTTAGCTATCGGCAAGAGAGCCGATAAGCTTATTTCCCAAAGTGTTGAACTCTTCCTTTAGGTCATCTGAGAATGAGCTCTTCATTTGTGTGGACATTTAGCAGATGTCGAACTTGGAAAGCAAAGTCCTCCTGTGGAATGTAAGAGATGTTAAGATGTAGTTGCAGCTCACATTTCAACTCTTAAAGCAGAAAAACAGGAGGGGTGTACTGCAGACATGGAATTGGGATGCGCCTTGGCTTGAGCCTATTGTGTGTTAGCCAGGGCCTCTACTGGCCCAAGTCCAAGTAGAAAATACGTGGCTCTAGCAGAGACTGGAGGCTTGCTGGCTGGACTTACATCTGATGAGAGGCTTCCTCGACTGTTTAAATGCTCATGTTACAGCTTAATAAGTGTTCATGCCACCCAAGCACCCAGTATTACAGAGCAAAGGTCACAGTGTGGACCAGAAAAATCCTGCAAAATGCTGCTGCTTTGGTATAATGCATTAGAGCAGTTAATGGACAGAAAAGCAGTCTGCTATAACACTAAATAATTCATTTCTGGCCACTGAACGTTTCTATATAATGCTTTCTGTTAAGAAGTCAGGTCTGCA